>NC_135548.1:18770773-18865773 GCF_045843805.1 Urocitellus parryii
AGCGTCATCAGTTGCAGTGTGTGCACACGGAGGACTGAGTTAGCTAGCAATAAACACCTCTTTGCTGTTTATATTGATCTTGGTCTCTGGTGATCTTTTGGGGGTCCCGAATTGAGGCATAACACTGGTACCAAAAAGAAAACAACACACAAACACACACACACACAAATATATATATATATATATATATATATATATATATTAAACCCTCATGAGTAACAAGTCCTAAAATCAGCAGCCTCTCTCATGAATGCATACAACAAATGGATTTGGGGTTTTCTCCTGATAATTATCTCAATCTTCATTACACACTCTGGAGACATGCTGGACTCATGGCACATTGATGCCCACAAAGGGCTTCAGAAAAAAATGTGATTGTGGTATGTGTGTGTACACATGCACGTGAATGCACAGATACACGCATGTATCATTTAGCACAATGACAGTTGTTTCAACAAACTCCAGAGCACACGAAGGTGGAGCCATGACTGAAGATGGGTTCTCATTAAACAGGTCTCACATTCTGGTTCAGGGCGTGGGGTGGTTCTTTTCTGAGCAGTGGGTACAGGTGTTCAGGCTTGTCTGCCTGTGGCTTTTGCAGGTTCACCAGTGGCCTCCAACATGGGCAGGATGTTCAAGATGGAGAAAAAGAGCAAGCAAGTGTGGGAAGCTGAGGTGGACTCTGTTCCTGCTGCTCTCACCATGGGTAAGGTTGGCTGTGTAGCCCCTGGGGAGAGTCTGGAAATAGGGTCTTGGAGTGCACTGCCTTCCAGAAAGAGTCCTGCCCTTCGGAATAGGAAGCAGAATTTTTGATGCCCTACTGTGCCTGTCAAGTTATCAAGCTCAGGAGGGGCCCAGCTCTTAAGAGAAATGCCCATGACCCTGCCTCTTGACATTCACACTGTTGGGGCTGTTAATATGGCATCCCGAAGCATGGTACTTTGAAACCAGAAGTAGCCTCCAATGTCTTTATTTTCCTCTATCCTCCTGCCCTTACTCAACCACTCAGGAAAGCTCTAGAAACTAGAATTCTGAATTTCTTTTTTTTTCAAGGCAGTTCATGGGAACTGGAGCCCCTTCCCCCAAATAAAACAAATCCCCACCTCTTTGTCTTGGTACTGGCCACAAACAAACACTCTGACTTCCCTTGTCTGGTAGTAGATCACAAGACCCCCATTTCAGAAGAGGTTCTGCCTGTCTCTAGGAGGAGAGAATGCTGCACAGATAGGCCAAGAAGAGCACCAGAGCCATGCTGCACAATTACATTTTGACTGCCCTGCTCCATGGGACCCTTTGTTTTTCTCACTCTGAACTCCTGAGGAGAGCAACCCCACCAGGGTCTGAAGTACGATTTGACAAAGCACAGCAAAGACCCTTGGCCTCAGACAAACATTGTGCAGGGTACAGAGTGTTTCCAGCAACCAATGAGTGGGCCACTGGATCAGGAATACTGGATCCTGGCTCTTATCTTCATTGCAGTCCTATAAGAAGCCTAAGGCTGGGACAGTCACTTTAGCCTTGTGAGAGACCATGGAGCACAGATCTCAGCCCTGCCTGAATTTCTGAGCCATGAAACTCAAGGTAAGTGTGTGTTGTTTTACATAACAAAGTGTTGGGGAGCTCTGCTACACAGAAATAGATGGTAACACATACAGACTCTGATCTGCTCGCTATCCTGGGAAGGCAGGACCTGCAAATCTCAGTCACAGCACAAAGGACTGGCTGGGTGACATGGAATTTGAACTTTAGACAAGGTGTATTTTTGGTCCACCTTGGGTTCTTAGACCTCCTTGAACAAGTAAAAGGTCTTTCTTAAAGTCCCTCAGACTTGCTTTAATGCCCTTTCATTCACCTGTTGGGGGAAAGGTTATGAGAAGAAGTAAGCACTCAGCACCAGGTACCACACAAAAGAGGCCACAACAGCTTGTGATCACCTTTCCTTAGGCCAGAGAGGTGTCCGGGATACTGACGGGCTGCATAGGCTGTTTTGGGGCCACAGGTGACTCATTATGGGGATGACTCACAGGAGAAGATGGAGTCCCTCCAGCAAGGTCCAGAGACAACCTCCTAGTGTGAAGAGGGCCAAGTGACCCCGTTCCCACTAGAAGATGCAACTGGTTTGCTGGACTCAATCTGAAGAGGCTGCCTGAGAATGACAGGAAGTGCCTGGCCAGGAGACCAGAAGGATGGAAGGGGGACTTAGGGTTAAGTAACTTCAGTCCTTTAAAATTTTCCCAGATGTCAGGGCCACATATAATATTAGGCCTTAATTTTAGAACCTATTGTTGGGAGTCACCCCGGCTCCAAAGACTAACTTCCCCATTCCCCAAGAAGAGCCATCCAATGGTGAGCCCTGGTGGCTCACATGATCCTGCCATCTAATGGTGAGCCCTGCTGGCTCACATGGTCCTTACTCACCAATCAGACTAGCCCTCCTGGCTCACATGATCCTTACCCACCAATCAGACTATCCCTGCTGGCTCACATGATCCTTACCCACCAATCAGACTAGCCCTGCTGGCTCACCTGATCCTTACTCTCCAATCAAAAAGCACCCCATGCCAATTTTCAAACCACCCCTGGCTCTATAAATATGCAGAGCTGTTCCTCAATAAACGGGCATTTTCTCCAATGGCAACCCTTGATCGTTCTTTCACCTATATTCTGTTCAATGAATAAAAAGTAATTTTTGTGAGGGAAATAGGATGATATTAGAGAACAAAACTGGAAAGGTGAATAGAAAATAAGTCACATGGGAATTTTCACCTCATTTAGTGGCTTTTGTGTTGTTTCCTTCCATCTCTTCCTGGTGACTCTCATTTGCATAATAAGGAGCCAATCAACCATTATTTTTGCACAAACCAAACCAAATTTTTTTAATTTCTTATGTGAGAAAAAATACAGGAAAGCTTAGCAGTGACTGGATTGGGTTATGAGTGTATGAGCCTAATCAGTGCATTGACCCCCTAATGAAGGTTAACTGGGTGGTCAATAAAGGCAGGTATGGTGTGGCTGGAGGAGGCAGGTCCCTGGGGATGTGCCTTTGGGGTTTATGTGTTATCCTTGGTAAACGGAGCTCTCTCTGCTTCCTGATACCATGTTCCCAGTTGCTTTTCTCTGCCACATTCTTCTGTGATGATTTCTGCTGGACCTCAGGCCCAAAACAATAGAGTCTAAGGACTGAGATCTATGAACCCTGAGGCTCCAAGCACAATTTCTCCTCTAATTGTTCTTGTCAGGTCCTTGCATCACAGCAGTTAAGAAGCTGACTATAACACAGTCTGTTCACTTTTTCCTCCCTGTAAAAGGATGACCTTCCTGTGTGTTACACTCTTGCTCAGAACAAACAAAACCCATCCAACAAACAGATTCCAGTTCACTCACTTTATTTATTTTTTTTAAAGAGAGAGAGAGAGAGAGGAGAGGAGAGAGAGAGAGAGAGAATTTTTAAAAATATTTATTTATTTTAGTTTTCGGCGGACACAACATCTTTGTTGGTATGTAGTGCTGAGGATCGAACCCGGGCCACACGCATGCCAGGCGAGTGCACTACCGCTTGAGCCACATCCCCAGCCCTCACTCACTTTAAAAAAGCACCAATAACCCTCCCAAGGTGAGTCCACTACATTACCCTAAGCTGTGTTCCTGTCTGTTTTCTCCTCTCTCTCCTGTGCCCATTTCAATTCAGGGGTGGTTGGTGTGAAGAGCCGGGTTCTGGTCAAAATTGTCTTCTTGGGCTCTCCTATGGGGGCTCATCCTCCTCAACATTCTCTCAAATGATATCACAGGGAATGGTCACTGTGGTGAGGCTGCGGCCTGGACACACACCTAGTGACCCTCCTATCTTTCACATTAGTTTCTGAACCTCCCTGGCATTGTTTTCTTTCTTTTTTTTTTGTGATGTGAAGATCATTATCTGCACCTGGGCCATTTTGAGGACCTCCTCAACACCTTCTTGTTTCATTTAATAACATGATAATTTTTCAGCTAAACTAATCACACAGATTGGTGGGCTTCATTTGACATCTTCATCTTGTGTATGTATCCTGCTTGTATGGCATCTGCCTTCTGTGCTGCTGGCTCTCGCACAGCCTCCTCTCCCTCAGCCCCCATCTCCTTCCCTAGTCAACTGTCATTGGCAATGGGAACACCACCCTGTCTAGGTGGCCCAGCTGAAGATGGGAGGCCCTGCAACATACCTATTTTGCCCTTGGCATCTATGGGCAGTCAGACAGACAGAGTCCCATTTTCATGTATTATTACTTGTACACCTCCTTCCTAAGAGGGTCCTTAGCTTTTATTCTATATCCCCAAACTTCATGTCAGCAAAAAGCAGGAGAGGATTATGACATTGACTTTCTGGTGTGCGACTTTGTTTGTTTTGGTGTACTCAAAAGAAAAATCTGCCTGCATTTTGTGTGACCACAATTGTGGACTAAGACCTAGATTATGACATGTGGTGTGAAGGGGAATTTTGCTGTTTTGGTCATCTCTACGTTCTGAGTTGACCCCCTTGGTACCACCATCTAGTGACAAGCTGGTTTTAAAATCTTATGAAAATGGGCTGGGGATGTGGCTCAAGTGGTAGCGCGCTTGCCTGGCATGCATGCGGCCTGGGTTCCATCCTCAGCACCACATATAAACAAAGATGTTGTGTCCGCTGATAACTAAAGAAAATAAATATTAAAAATTCTCTCTCTCTCCCCATCACTCTCTCTAAAAAAAAAAAAAAAAAAAAAAAAAAAAAAAAAAAAAAAAAAAGTCTTGTGAAAGATAAGCACAGTGGGGTTCTGGATGTGTCTCATGCTGGCCTTGCAGGGCTGGCTTTGTGCCTTTCCCTCTGATCTCCAGCAGTGTTTACCCCCAAATTGGATATTGCAAGTGCATTTATACCATGTACACTAGGAATGCCCTCTTCTCTGCAGAGATCCAGTTGCTAAATCTAATGAGAACACCACAAGGCAAGACACCAAAGGAAAAGCTGTTGTCAATATGGAGAAAACCAATGTAAGATTTTTTTAAAACAAATTTGAGAGTCTGTGAATCTACAGAAAAGCAAAGAGAGTGACAGAAGACATACTTGTGTCCCAATCAGTGGGAATTTTCAAATCTTTATTTTGCCACTTGGTTTGAGAAGATACATTTTGGACGAGGAGAGAAAGCAAGCGACAGAATATGAGCATTATGATTTGATAATGAAAAAATAGCAATTTTTCAATTCTATCATAGCCCAAGTGTCACATTAGGTTAGTTTGGGGTCATACTACTCTTAAAATTTTGTGCATATTTTGATTAGATAAGTACATGCACTGTCTGAGCCAGATCATTGTTTTTAAAGGCATCATGTAAGGTATATGCTATTTTTTTGTTTGTTTTTTGTGTCAATGTTTCTAGAACTTTTTAACCCCATTTCCATGAACAGTGCTATGCTGGGACCAGCATTTAGAACAAAATCTGTCCTCTTTCTTCAGAAATTCACAACAACATTGCAGAGTAAAACTTATTTTTAATAATAACTGCTACTATTTGAAGAATATTAATGCTACTTCTTTTTATAAAGAATAATAATATTAGCTTAAAAACACATTTCAGTGGTGGCCGTGTTGTACACACTCTGTCTTGTGTCTCAAATATCCTTCCAACAGACCAATGGGACAGCAAATATCACTTCCCACATCTTTTGGTTGAAGAAATTGTATTTGCCTGAAAGTCACCTTTCATACCTAGCAAGTGTCAGCGTACGAATACAAGCCAGTCCTTTCTGACTTGGAGGCTGTGATTGTCACCCCTGAGGCACGTCCACTCAAGTGGTCTATGTACAGGACAGGGATAAGCCAGAGGTGTGAGGGGCCATCTTATATGGGCCCCTCTTTCCACCATGGCCTCCACTGAAGAACTTTACAAGGTGTGGATGAAACGGGCACCACAGTGGAGCACCACCAAAGAGCGACAAGAATTCCTGGCCCATGAACATCTTTAGTCTTGTGTCTGATTGCCCCAGTGCAAGTCTGCAGTGACTGTGAATTAACATTTTTATAAATATTGTAATCATACATTTCTAGTGCAATTTTGTAGAGTGTTTGTGCATGGACTGAGAGCATTTAGTTAGAAAATGTCAATATTTAATGCACTTTACAGTGCCTGTAAATTGTGTTGGCATTTCTTTTGAAAACTGGTTCTGACTGGGCTCCTCTTGTCCTTAGATGGGCCCTGATCTTGCACATAAATGTTGTCAGTGTGGAAGAAATGGTGCACATAGATGATAGGGGAAGTTATGGCAAAGAAAGACCCCCACCCAGTGGGCTGAATTGATCATGGGCAGTGTTTGTGCAGCCAAAGATAATGTAATCTTAATCTGACATAAATGCACAAACCAAAAAAAAATTAACAAGTTTCCAAGTGCCCCCAACAGCTTCATCTTCTCTTAGAAAGAACTTTCCTTCTGTCCTGAGGCAATGTTCACCTCTGTGGAGGAAGAGGAGCCTCGCTCTCTTTGGTTGGAGAGTAACAGCCAGGGTGGGCATCACACCTGTCTGCATAGGTGAGGGGCTGCACAGGGAGAGCCTGACAGTTTGGCAAGGAGAAGGCCTTCCCTCTGATTCATGACCCTGCAGCCACAGCCTGGGGAAGCAGAGTCTCTGGGGCCAGCTGCAGACCACCTGCCCAGCCTCGAGACTCTCCCTTGGGTACTGTGCATGCTGGCCATTGACCTCCAGCAGATGCTGCTGGACTTGCTTCTGCCCCATATATGCTCTATGGAGCCTTTCAGTGTCTCTTAGCACAGAAGTCAATACACTTTGTGAGCCCCATTTTTACAAGAAAGGCCCATTTTTCAGAGCAGTGTTTGCCATTTCAAGATCCATAACATATCTACCAGAACACATTTCAAGAGCACAGATTTAGTGTGGATAAAGAGGATATTGTTGAAATTTTGATGTTTTGGTAGCATTATGATGTTTATGTTGTAGGAATGTTATTTCCTTGTTGGTAAGAGTGGACTGTCTGGATTTTTCATTATTGCTGAGACGTGGGAAGCCTCAGAAAGGTGAAGTGTTATGGAGTTGGGGATTTTTGAAGTCAAATATTTTCTCTCTGGGACTATGGAGCTAACAATTACTTAATAAATACTTCTACAAATTAAAGATCTTAGTAGCCCAGAGTTTTGTTTTGCTTTTTTTTCCCTGGAACTGAACATTGGTTTGGGTGCCAAATTCTTGTTGTGTAATCTGTGGATTAAAGGTTTTGCAATAGCTTCAAATATCTCAACAGACATTTCCTTGACCTTTGAGGAAGCCCAGCAGTTCCTGGATACCCACTGTGTAACCTCCACCAACATGGATTTCCCCTGGCATCATGGTGCCTGTGGCTGCTTCTTAAAAGAAGGGCTGGGTGCCCTGAAACCACAGTTTCTCCAAATCCCCCACACTGAGCATTCAGCCCTCAGATTATCAGAGCTTCTGATGTGCCTGCCTAGAGACCTAAGCTGAATGAATTTAAATTCTCCACCAAAATGTTTTAATCCCTTGAATATCATGATGCCACAAAGTGCTCAGCTTAGATCCTCTTGCTGAAATAGGCACTTTACAACTCTGTTTCCAAATTATAGTCTGCCTAGTTTTCTAACCCTCATCTTTTTCTTAGTGTATATTTAAGTCTTTTTCCACATCAAGAGTGCTGCTGGTTGCACTGAGGCAAGACAGAATAGTGCACTGGCATTAGCTTTATGAGAACCCACAATTAGAGGAGAATAATTTTTTATTCAAACAAAACTTGCATTTAACATGATTAAATACTTTGAATTTAAGTCAAAGAAAAACATGAATTATGGCTCCTTTGCAAGGAGCAATGCAAAATTAGCTGCTGGGCCTGTTTCCAAAGGCAGCATAAATTTATGACACATTTGATATTGACCAACAATATTTTAAACACTTAGAATTTTTCAGCACTGCTGGTTATAAGAAATTTATTAGATCAAATGCAATAAAATATAATGAAATCAATTAGACATTTTTTTTAGAAGTGTTAGCAGACAGTATACTGGGTAAGAGAAAATATAAACTTACCTTCCTGTATAAATGGTATTTTTAAAGTTTTCATGCCAAGAGATTCTTTCATACCCTAATTTAAAAGAATAACCTCAAATAGTGTTTTTCATGGGGGTGTTAAAACCTAGGTTTTATAATTTAGAGATAAATAAATGAAATCAATATATATTTTTTTATTCTGTGATTTTTTTATTTCTAAAATAAGTACTTTGCTATTTTGTGTTTTCTACACACAGCAGAACACTGGCCAGGGCTTATTTCCATCAAGATTAATGATAATTTTCAAGTTATTATGTTACACCATGAGGGAAAGAGGGCTTGGAGAGGGTGATGGTGTATGTATAGGTAAAATAACTTACCCTATAGATGTCCATGTCTTAATCTTGGTTCTGTAGTTTAATGTGCCCCACAGTTAATGTTTTGGAAATCCCTGATGTGACAGTACCAAGCAGTGGACCCTAAGCAAGGGGCTTGGTCACAGGCTCTGCAGGGTGGGTGTATGCTTTCACTGCCAAGTTAGTTTTTGGCCACTTTCCTCTCTCACTAATGTGATGTTCCTTTCCAGCAGTGAGAAAAACTTTACTAGCCATGGCCCCTTGATCTTGGACCTCCCAGTCTCCAGAATTGTGAGCCAAATAAGTTTCTGTTCAGTACAAATTACCCAGTCTCTGGTATCTTTTTGTGTCAACACAGCATAGATGAAGACACCTTGGAACCAGTGAATATGCCAGGTGATATTGCAGACAAAATTAATGAAGATAGCACTAAGGTTGTTAAATTGCTTACTTAACAGAGTGAGATTATCCTGATTTGCATGCATGAGCTTTGTGTTGTCATCAGTGTTTTTATTAGGGGAAGAGGGAGAGTCAAGTCAGAGACACAGCATGAGAGAGACTTGAGCATCCAATGCTGTCCTAGGCAAGGAGCCAGGAAGCTTCTAGAATCTGGAAAAGCAAGGAAATGAACTCTATATAGGGGCCTAAGAAGGAATAGAGCTCTTGATTTTAGCCCAGTAAGACCCATTTCAGTCTTCTCACTTCCAGAAAAGTAAGAGGAAGTTGTATTGTTTGAACACCCTGTGTGGTCATTTGTCATAGAAGCAATAGCAGACTTGCACAGTGCAAAAATGGTGGTGCTTGACTGGGGAATGCAGAAAACAGTAAGTCCAGGAAGCCCCTTGGTCTCTCTCAGTCTGAGTGTTCTCTTCTACCTAGTGACACTTGAACCCCTGAGAGACACTGGAAAGGGGATCACAATACATCCCTCCCTTCAAAAAGACATCTGCCAGTATGGTGGGAGAAACCCCCTTTACCTTTTCAAGCAGCACCAGCAGGGACCAATGAGGACCTGTGGAACCTAAAAATCAAAGAAGAACAGAAAGATAACATAAAGGCTCTGAGAATAAAGGTGTCTTTGGAGCAAAAGTTCACAAAATAGATAAAGACCATATGCTATGCCACATGAGGCTGACGTCCAACTACAAGAAAAGATTTAAATAGGACCAGGAGTCACTTATATATGGAAATTATATAGAGGACAAAATAGAAATCACCATCATATCAGGAACCCCCCAATTCACAGCCTAAATTAAAAAAAAATGAACAACTGATGTCAACACCAATATAAACCAGATGTTCACCTTATCCGAAAGAAATTAGAAACAGCCACCATAAAAAAAAAAAATTCAACAATTAGGAATAGGTGTAAAAAAAAGAAAACATGAAAACTGTCAAATGCCAGAAGTAGCAGGAAAGAACCAGTGGGAGTCTTGGAACTAAAAAAAAGGGTCATAAAGAAACCTGGATCAGCTCAAGAGTAGAGTGTAGAGAAGAAAAGAGAGACTATGCAATTAGAATAACAGACAAAAAGACTTAAAAAAAACATTTTGAACTCCATAGCCTCAATATGTTGAAAGTAAACTGATGGAAAAAAATATATGTCATCTATTATTATAAAAAAGAAGAAGATGCTGTTGGGGGAGTGAAAGAGGAGGAGACACAGAAGCAGCAGCTGGAGTGGTACTTTAGTATCTGGCAAACATCAAATCAAAGAAAATTGTGAGAGAGAAAGAGCAATGCCAATCTGCCAGGAAGAAGTTATGATACTTTATATGTATGCACCAAGCACCAGCACCTCAGAATGCATAGAACAATAACTGGTGAAGAGAAAAAGAAGACAGGAGATCCATAACCGAAGTGGGGGTGTCAATTTACTCTGTCAGGTACTCACAGAACAGCTAGACAAAAAATCAAAAAGGACATGGAAGAAGTGAACTGCACAATTAGGCAATGAGATCCAGTTGACACTCTCCCTAATAAGAGCCCAATGCCCACTTTTCTGAAGTACCCATGATATTCCCCAAGGGAGTCCACATTCTGGACCACAAAACAAAGCTTGACACATATAAAGAAAGGAACTCATAACATAATGTGTTTTCTAACTCTCAAGAAATCAAAGGAGAAATCATCAACAGAAGAAAACAGGAAATCTCCAAATATGGGAAAATTAAATTATACACTTTTTAAAATCCATGTGTAAAAGGGGAGGTCTAGAAGAAATAAGTAAAAATCATAGCACTAAATAAGAAGGAAAACACAGCTTATCAAATTTAGGGCTAAGAGGAAGCTTTCCCGTACTAAATGCTTATGCTTGATGCAAAGAATGTTCTCAACTCAACAACCTAAATTCCTCCCTGAACATACCATAAAAATCAGGAGAAAAATTTACCTAACTCAAGAAAAAAGGAGGAAAAATATTAAAACTATGAGCAGAATGCAACAAAATTGAAGGTAGGAAATGAATGCAAAAAAAATCAATGAAACAAAATTTGTAGTGTTTCTGTAACCCTTGCTAGAACAAGATTCAGAAAAATCAGAACCTTCTGTTTTAAGATTGTTCAAAATGTTTCCATTCCATGTTTTAAAGTTTTTGTATAGTGCCAAACCTATTATGGAATTTAAAAAGTCAACTTAAAATTATTCATAATTAAAACTCTCATTAGTGGCAGTTTTTTACATTTGATATGCCAAAGATTTTATAATCTGTGTTTTATATCAAAATATTCTAGGCATCATCATTTGAGAATTATGCAAATATTGAAATGAAAATAAAATAATGTATTCCTAACCAAAAAACCCAGTTGAGAATATTAATTATTTTTAATTAGAAGAAAACTATCTGGGTCCCATATCAGATTCAGAAAGTTTTTGAAGTCTTCTGGAGGTATTTTCTCATCTTTGAAAAAATTCTGTAGAAAGTTACATTCACTATGTTTGATTTTTCTGTGAAAATAAATGAAGAAGAGCCTGTCACACTCAAGGGCTGGCCAAGCCACAGGAAGGCCAGAGCTAGAGAACACCCTGAAACTCTTTCACGTGCACATTCTGGCTGTATTGTTGAGCACTGATGAGACAGAGAAGTGAGTGAGGAAACATACGGTAAGGAGACATTGTTCAGTCTTGGACTTGGTATTTTAAGCCACTCCACCACATTGCCTCATTTGCAAGCACCACTTATTGCCACAGCTACAGAACAACACATTGAGAAGTGATTCAGAAATGCCAAGGAGGCTTGGCAGATCTCTTGGGATGTATCCTCTACTCTGCACAGTAGAGGTTCAGCAGAGCCCCTTCTCTGTGTCTCCTTATGACCCCTAAGTTTTGGCCTTCCTGTGATTGTCATTCATCTTGACTGTATCTTTTTTCCCCACTTTTTTAAATTGGTGCATTATAATTCTACATAATGGTGAGATTTGTTGTTGCATTTTCATATGTGCACACTATATAACAATATAATTTGGCCAATATAATTCCCCAGTATGTCCCCTTTCCCCCAACTCTCTTTGGTCCCTTTCTTCCATTGATCTCCCCTTTATTTTCAGTTTTCATGAGACCACTCCATTCACCTTTCTTTTAATTTTTTTCTTTCTAGCTTGCACATAGAGGGACAACATTTGACACTTGACCTTCAGAGTTTGGCTTATTTTGTTTGATATAATGTTGTCAAGTTTCATCCATTTCCTTGCAAATGGCATAATTTCATTCTTCTTTATTGTTGAATAAAATTTGATCTCTCTCTTTCTCTCTCTCTAAATATATATATAATATATATATATATATATTATATATACACATATATATGCATATATGTACATATATATATATATATATATATATATATATATATATACACACACACATCACACACATCCCATATTTTACTATATCTGATTTTAATATTATGACCTTGAAAATGTTAGTCAAATACCTCAGTCTGCCTGGGCACAATTCAGAAGACACTTGTCAAAAGAAACAAACTTTATTTTTAGAACACACATGGCACAACACAGCTCTTCAGGAAAAACCCTCAGAGACCAACTGCCACCACTGGTTTCCCACAAGCCTCTCAACCTCCCCCACTCCTCCTGCTCTTGAGGCTGATTGGCTGGGTCACATGGTCAGAGCCAAAAAAAAGTCCCCCAATGTGCAGCTCTGAGGTCTGAAAGGGCAGGGAAACAGCTCAATGAGCATCACTGCAGAGGAGCCAATCAGTTGGCAGCTAGAAGTTTGCCTGGGCCACTGTGAGCCAATCATCAGCTGGCAGCTGGAATTTTGCTGGGGCCCCTTTAGCTGTGGCTCTCAACAGTCATATATTAAAATGAAAAGAAAGATAGGTGTGTTAAAACCATATTGTGCACATGTACAAAAATATAAAAACATCCCACTAACTTGTACAATTAGTATACACCAAAAATACCTAAAGAGAAAAGAAGATTAAGACTTGGATTTGAGAGCGAGCCTAAGGCACTGTTGTCAATGTGGTTAGTGTTGGGTGTGAGATAGGGTTCTATGTGAATTTTTCAACATAAAAGACAACTATTTCTTAAACTGATATTCTTTCTCTCTTGATTTGTACTGTCAACCCTATCATCCTCCAAGTACATGGATGTGCTAAACTTATTTTCTTGGCACACCAGTTTATTCTGTTTATCTAGTTTGCTATGTTTACTGTTAGCTTAGGCGGGTTGATTCCTCTTCGCTCCAAGCAAACATTGCTTTTAACCAAAATTTACTGTGCACTGAAACCTCTTCTAAGCATTTTGCAATGTACCCAGCATGAAGTCATGTCATGAAGTTGGTTTGAAGTGTTGTCTCTGTTACTCCACCACTTCTTAGCTAAGAGTATTGAAAAGTGAGTGTTCTAATAGAGACCACTCATCAGTTCTCTGTTTAGATAAAATTATAAAAGGCTATCAAAAATCTAAACCTATTGCTTGTCATATAAAAATTCTTTCATAGGTGATAGTTAATATTATTATATTACCCATATCACTGAATATTATAGTACCTAGTATGAGACAGTTAATTATGATTACAATAGTTAATGTAAGTAAAACTTCTATTACAGATAAATTCTTATTACATGTTTATGTTCAATAAATATTAATTTATTCTCAGTCTCTTATATTTCCTTTCAAATGCTTTTCATGTTTTGCCCATTCCTGTGGTCTGATTAGGGTGTGATTGGTGGGTGTGTATAAAATAATATGCTACAATACAGAATTACTTTTTAAAAATAATCTAATTTGATCATTTCAAAATGTCATTCAATTTTTCATATTAGGGTACAGTTCTTCAGATTAATTTTATTTTTAAGAGCTTCCTTTCTTGTTTTACTCGACAAGAACATGGAAATTTACACCAAGCCAGTATGTTACAATGTTCTGCATGGGTGAGCATCAAAAATTAACAGAGAAGTTCTATTGAGGCACAAGCTGTTTGTCACTTTTCTCCAGTAATTTTCCCTTGATTTCATGCCCTCAGATCCCTTTTTAAAAGCTCTATATAAACTAAGAATCTGCCACTGATTCTGATACCAGTTCAAATCAGCAGGAGTGAAGAAAAATACTACCAAAAAGGGAGAGATCTGTTTTTGAAAAAAAAAAATCATTCTTTTGCATCTGGGACTCCATTTTAATGCTTCAGAAATTTCACAAACCTTGAATAAAGTTGAAAGGGGAGAGTCTGAGCTGGAACTGAAAGCTTGACTCCATGGTAAGAAAGGAGACCTGGCTGGGGGTTGGTTCTGTGGTGCTGCAGATACTTAGGTGTGTCTCAGACCCATGAATGTCTGCACAGGGTGAAATTGTTGCAGGGTCATAGAATGGAATGTTTGCAAAGTAAATATTATTAAAGGGCTGTATAGATGCCTTAGAATATGAGAACATTCATATCACACTAACTGCATGCATTCTTGTGCAACTACAAGTGTTTTGCGTACATAGAAAAAGATTTTATATTTTGTAAAAACAGGAGCTACTCTATCATATCAACTACATATTTCATGTGTATATAAATAAGGTTGTAGATAGATTTCAAATGCAAAAATACCAGTATCTCCTATTCCCATTTAACATTTATGTATATAAATAAGACTTCACATTTATAAGATCTTTGTTGATCAGACAGCCCTGACAAAAGAATTAGAACAACTGATAGGAAACCGGTTTAGGAGAATTTATGCTCTCAGCTAAAATCCGAATGCTGCTTCTCTGATTGCTGTGTTCTTTGTCATGTACTGCCCAAGATTAAGAATTCATTGTAAGACCAGGTAAATAAAGACTAAATGTGATAGTAATTGGACTCCCTAATTTTGTCTATGGCCCATGTATTTTAGAAGGATAGCCCATGGTCTCTATCCTCTGAGATTGTTTTGATCTGTGTACTAGGTTAAGGGAGATGACTTTGGATATTGTAGCAGCACACCTTATTTAACACAATGGTTTTTGGCAGTGGTCCATGGAGCAGAATGTTAAGTGTGTCTACTAAACAGGTTTTTCTCATCTATTGTTTCCCTGATTTATAGCTGAAGTTTGGAAATTTCTGTCTGGACAAGCTTTGAGGTTACTGTTAGGAAAGATGTCAGGTCTTTTAGGGCCTCATCTATATAGCTATAATGTGAGCATCTGTCTATGTCATTTTGCATATGTTTAAATATGAGGATTTGTTCTTTCTCTTACCTTCATTTACTCTGCATTTTTCTTTGTCAAGTCTCTTAAAGTGTCAAGTACCACGTTACCATATCAAAACAGTTCATGCACACAAAAGGAGTTTGTTAGCCATCTGGTGGAAAGTTCAGACTGAGCAAGGTCCCTGGACCACCAGGTCTTTTTTTTTCTCTCTTTTGCATAACTTATCTTGGTGTGTTCTGGCATCTATCAGGGCAGCATTTCTCTGTGAGTTGAAAAACACAGCCCTGGGAAATTCCAGGGTCACATCTTGCTCATGAGGAGCTATCTCAGAGGAAAGAGCAATGCTCTATGGACCTTTAATCAGGCAATCTTATTAACAAAATCTACTTGGTTCTGCTGAGTTACCTGCCCATTCCAGTTGTGGACAGGGACAGGAGGAAACAAGATGGACAGGCTGAGTCACAGCTTGTATGGTAGACATACAAAAGTAGCTATGGACAGATCTGGGGCTTGACTCCCTGGGCTCAAATCCCTACTCAGATTCTTAATAGTTCTACAAATTTCAGTAGGTCCCTGAAATATAATAACAATAATACCTGGCATACAGGATTGCTTTGAGGATTTACTGAGCTATATCTGCAGAAGGTTTAGAACAATTCCTAGCATGTATTAAGCATAACATGTCTTTGGTGTCACTGTTAGCACAGATGTTTCTCCTTGGGTGAATATGAACTTTGTGGTACCAGCAGAATCAGTGGGACTCACCAGTAACAGTAAAGCCACCTTTTTCCTATAGCCCAGAATTAGGATGTGGAGAGAAGGTTAAGTTGTAAGAAAAATGAATTCCATGGGAAATCTACAACAAATCATGATGTCACAAAATTTTCACTTTGGAATAAATGTTTTAAGCTAATTTTTTCCAGCAGAGCTATGTGCTTGAGATGAAATTTGGCTCACATTGTGGAAAATACACCTAAGATCTACAATTCTATATTTTATTCAAGAGCAAATGCAATAAAATAAAATTCTAGTTCCTTAAGTCTGTTTCTTAACAAAGTTGTGTGCTTTACTTATTTGAGAATAAATGTACACATGAAAATAGGGGGGAAATGCCTGAACTCTTACCTACATGAGATGTGAATCTGTCTCTGTACAAGTTGGCATTGTTTCTAGAAATTTCTGAAAACAGTTTGCTGAGAAATTATTCTTTCTTTTCTTGAAGGCCAAGGGTCTAAGACAAACCAAATAATGGGGTTAGAGTCTTCCCAATAATTAGTGGTGTCCTGGATATTCTGTATTTAAGCCATTTTCTGCCCTGTAACTAGAAATTAATTATTGGACTATACATTTTATTTTGTGGAGGCTGAGCTGAAGAGCACATCTATTAACATCCCTCAGAGGGCCCAGGGACATTGGCTGCGACCTCCTTCACCTCCAACCAGCTCCTGAAATATGGAGTTGTAGTTGAAACATCTGTTAATCTGAATTTTTAAAACATCCTAACAAATACATGATAGATTGTTATTGCTATTATTATGTACTTTTCTTCTCCAACATCCACATTTTCACCACCCACAGCCAACAGAGCAGGGATGGAGATCTATGTACATGAGTCTTGGCTTCATTACTCATTATGTTCTATGCTTTGGCCTGGAACCTGGGGAACAGTGCACTGTTGTCCAGAAATCTTTTACTTGCTCATGCCTAATTTTTTCCCCAACTCCCAGCAACCATAAAACTCTTGTCTTCAAGACACTGAGGAGAGATGGTGCCATCTTAGTGGCAGGAAGTGTGTGCATTTGCAGAGGCCTTCACCTCCCAGAGGAGGGCTTGCATTTTTCTCTTTAATTAAAACAAAGGATTAGATGAATTCTAGATAGGCAAAGGGGTGGAAGGGAAAGAGGGCAGGAGATTAGCAAGAATGGTGGAATATGATGTACATCATTATCCAAAGTACATGTATGAAGATTCAAATTGGGTGTCAACATACTTTATATACAAGCAGAGATATGAAAAATTGTGGCATGTATGTGTAATAAGAATTGTAATAAAAAAGTACATGTACAAAGGCATGAATTGGTGTGAACATACTTTATATACAGAGATATGAAAAAATTGAGCTCTATATGTGTAATAAAAATTGTAATGCATCCCACTGTTTTGTATTCAACACATATAAATAAATAAATAAATAAATAAATAAATAAATAAATAAATAAAAATATGGAAGGTGCCTAAGCCAAATGAGAAGCACATATGTGAGGGTCCTGGGATGACACTTACCTGGCAATAAACTTGTCTTACCATGGCATGTTGAGGCAGACTCAGCTAAGAATAAGCACACATGGCCCTGCAACCCTGGTCGCCTAGACCTTTAACAGGCAGTACCAGTTCCCTGGTTCTCACTGTCTCCAATGAAAGTGGGGTTCCATACTGCCCCTGCCTATGTGGGAGGTGCTGTGGGATGGGGTTGATGGCCCCTGACATTGTTTGACCTTGAGATCTTCCCCAGCTCTCTTTCTCCAGGTCTGGGGCTCTCCTTCATCATCTTCAAGTCAGATATTTTGCTAGTGAGAGGAAGAGCTTGGCCCTCCAGGGAATTTTGCAGGCCTTTCTAAATCTACTAACTCCTATATTGCATCAAAGTCCTGGTTGGGAAATCCAGGTTCCAACACTAACATCACTGTCAGCTAGCTATGTGACTATGGCTTCCTAACTTGTTACCTTGGCAGTTTTCACCAGTTATTAAAAATATGAGTTTTATCTTGTGTGGAAATAGATAATCATTTTTGGCTCATTCAAGTCTCTGGAAGAAAGCATTATGTATTCATTAAGAGATTAATGCATGAGGGAGTTAAAAAAAGTAAAAAGTTTACTATAGTCCCAGGGATGGGTTTCTCTAATTTTCTATTTTTGAACAAAGGAAAAAAGGGAAGTTGATATCCCAGGTAAGGAAATGTCTGGCTTAGGTGGTGGCCTCTTCTGCTCCTGAGTTCCCACCCATGGTTCTTCAGACTGCGACCTGCATGGGAAATAAGAGTCATTGCAGGTAGAGCTGATTTACATTAAATAATACTGGAGCAGGCTGGGCCCCTAATCTAATATGACTTGGGGACTGCATCAAAAAAGAAAATTGAACACAGATTCAGAGAAGCAAAAAGGGAGGGTACCATGTCGTCTCTGGACCCAAATGCCCCAGCCAAAGGACTATGAGCCACTAGGAGAGAAGCTGAGGCAGACCCTTCTCTAAAGCTTCCAGAGGAATCAGGACCCTGCTGAGGCATTATCGTACATCTTGGGATTCCAGTCCTTTCAGACACTTTTTGATGCTCCAGCAACCCCATACTGGTACTTCCTGGTGGCTCCCAGAAACCACAACACCTCCCTGGGTCACCACCACATCTTCTTGCTCTGCCCATCTGTTTTGCTTGGTGACCAGAATTCCTTCCCCAAAATGTCTTAAAGGACCAAGGAGCTGCCCTCAGAGGCCAGCCTGCCACACTCTCTATTGTGAGGAGGCTTTTGTGTGGTCAGGGCACTTACTATTCTAGTGTGTCTTCGAGAACATGATGTGTCCTAAGCCCCAATGTCAGTTTTACTATAGCTTGCTTCTTAAGAAAGCAAACAAACTGCACACACCCACACACAAACCCCATCTTTAATTTGAATTTAATAAATTTATGATACACATCCTATTCATAATTTTGACCAGTTGTTAGGTTAGAATTCAAAATCTGGTAGAAAGAACAATAAAATGACTTTAGTATTTTCAGGAAGAAAGAGTCATACCCCAGTGTAAGAATTGAGAGTAATAGTATTTCATGACTTCAATTTGAATGTGTCCTTGTCAAACTGATCTGTCAACCAAGCCCCATGACTGAGAAGGCAAAAGACAACTTGTGGCTCTCACCATAAATGCACTCATGGTGTGGAAGGCTGGAATGGTGGCAGAGGGGGCCTCGGTGTCCCTTGACAGATGTACTTATTGCCCTCCTGCTTTGGTTGTTGATTATATCAGGTGTCTGGGTGCACATGATGTGTGAGCAGCCCTATATTAGAAGTGACTGGCATCTCTTGCTGTGTGCTGGTCTGTCTCCTCAATCAAAGGTGGCACAGAGATGAAAAAATCTAAACTGAGTCCCTTCTCACTTTGTGGATGTAAGTTTGCATGCTCAATCCACATCACTACTTCCTTTCAGCTTTTCTGCATTTTGCACATGTAGCATGTCTGTGTATGTCAACAGTTTTTGGTAACTGGATTCCATTTTGGTTATGAGGCCTTTAGTGGTTGGGACATCATCTCAGCTCCTGTTGCAACCACCTGCATCTTGGAGCTCTGTGCTCAAGTACATGAGGAAGAGCAACCTATGACAGATTGATGGTGATGGCAAGTTAACTTAAAAGAAGATGCAGCAATTTGTTCCCATTAACCAAATTATTCACTGATGTTGAAAAAAGAGCAAAGATGGGTGAAAATTTCTTGGCTTCTGCAGGATACTGAGTGGCTAAATTGCAGCAGGTAGATACCACTGTCCTCTCAGACCATGTTTCTTTCCCTTGGGAATAAATATATATATTTTTTGGTTGTTTGTTTCTCCCTAAAGTTCCCAGCACAGTTACTCTTTCCTAATAGCACTCTATTTCTTTAACTAAGTTAGAAATACTCTTCCACACTAGACATGGTCCATTCTGATGCTGGCAAAAGCCACACTGGGCCAGTTAATTTTTCCCTTTTTAATGGAGGGACAAATCACTACAAAAAGCTTACGTTGAGCTTCATTCAAAAGATCCTTGTCCTCTTCCCTATGGGCCATGGCAGTGCTCCTGAGTGAGGTGCCCTTCCTGACTTGCTGGCTGCCTGGGCTGCCAATCCTGGGCAAAAACAGAGCTTCCCACTCTCTGTCTAATCACCTCTTGCTCAGATTAACCCCAGTTAGTTATTTCTGGCTTGCAAAGAGATAATACCCACCAACATTTCTACCTATTTAAACATTTCTGACTCAATATTGTATCTGTTGAGTTCCAATTCAGTGCTAAGTGTTGGTCTGAGGGCTCAGCAAGGCCTATGGAATCTCTGCCCTTGAAATAATAGAAAACTCCCTGGTGGCTGTGATAGTGGGTTTGGGCACTGTTCAGGTTCCTGGAGGCACATTCATTTGGATCACAGCACTAGCTATGGGTACTGGTTTCAAGGGAAGTATATATATTGAGCCTATTTTACTTCCTAAACATTGAAAAAGGCAATATAGATTTCAGAAGTAACTGTTATTCCTCTACTATTTCTATGGTCAATATATTTAATCACAGTGGTTAAAAAGACTGATTAAAACAACTTGTAACTTCACCTCATCTGAACATCTGCTTTTTGTGATGAATTTGAATGCAGTACCTTACATATTCTGCATGAAAACTCTCAGGGAACTGTGACCCAAGCTCAAACATCTAACTTTAAATTGTATTGTATTATCCACTTAATTAACTGTTTTTCTAGTGAATAATGTGTATAGAAATCTGCTAAGGTTTTGGGGTATGCAAATATATTTGAGGTGCATCAGAGAGTGCATATGAAAAAAAAGTACAATTTATCAATGTTATATAAATAAAGTGAAATATCATACAAAAAGTTTAAAAATTAACTTTTGGGAAAAAAGCAAAAGGGTACACTAGTATTTAAAATAAGGTAATAATAATTTTTACTATACTTAGTTGTTTCTGGGTCTCATTTCACTCTTTAATTATCGACTTATTTTATTAAGTACTCCTATAGGTGTTAAACTATATAAGGTACATTTATTGTGGTCTGAGGTGTTATTGGAAAATATTGGCATTCAGTGAATAATGCCACCAATTTTCTGTTCTGCAATATTAAAGAACTATGTCAGATTTATTGCAATGAATGTTTTTTTTTAAGTACTAGTAGTTTTTCAATGTGGAAATTACTAAGATAAATTTGAGTTTTCCCCAAAAGTCTGTAACAACCATACTTGATAAACTTTATGTCATAGTGTATAAGAAAAGTTGCTTCTCTACCCTAAACCAGACATCATTGGAATAACCTTGTGTAATATCAGCATATACAAGGTTAGATGACTTTTTCATCTTTTCTCCTTTTACTTCCCACCTACAACATGGCTTATTTTTCATAAGCAAATTTCTGTTTTTTAAACCTTTTGCACATCTCAGAATTCACTAGGAGGGATCCATGACAACCTAGAAACAAGCATATGTGAGATAGTGTATAGATTAATATATGAAGATGTTCAAGAAAATATTGTTCTTGCCAAGAAATGGTGCAGTAATTGTATAAAAAGCTAAAAATTGAAATTGAAAGATAATTCTCCCGAGAATTACTAAGAAACATGTACTCTTTGGAAGCAGATATTTGAAGTAAAAAAACCTTGAGACTGATGTCCACTGCATGTTTCATATGAATATTTTCTCTGGTTTTGAGGGCCACCAAATTTTAGCCAGTAAAATTTTGGCTTGATATACCATATTCAGAAATCCCACCATTCTTTTTATATACTTAGGCATGGTTTACTAAACATCTGTTGAGTTTTTGCACAGACTTTTCCTTTCTTTTCGTATACATAGCCCATTAGTTTTGTCACATTCAAATTCATTCATTCTTCAAAAAGTAGTTTAATTAAATTTCCTATTGTTTTAAAATAAAATATCCACCTAAAATAATTTCTATATTATAAAGCATTTTTATTTTAGTATCTAAAATCTTTATGACTACTAAGAAATGACATTCTGTCTAATTTTTACCATTGTCTCTCTCATAATACTTTCATTATGATTTGAGTATGTCCCCCAAATGCTCATGTGTTGGGAACTTAGTTTCCAAAGGGAGAGAGTTGGAAACTAGTGGAATGTTAAAGAAGTGAGATCTAGTAGATTGTGGTTAGATCATTGGGGGGATGCCATTGAAAAGGGTTAATGTAAATTTCATAGGACACAAGATAATTCCTATTAAAGCAGGTTGTTACAAAAAGAGTAAGTCTTGTTTCTGAATCTCTGACTTCCTGTCTCATTATGTTCTCTCTCCCTTTCAAATGAGCCCTCACCCTAATGCTATCTCTTGTGTAATGCATATGAAGTGGCTATCACAGGAGCTGAGAAGATTCTGGTACAGTGTACTTAAATCTTTAGAACTATGTACTCAAAAATTTTTATTTATTTATTTATTTGATTGATTGTTGGAGTTGGACACAATGCCTTTATTTATTTATTTATTTATTTATTCATTCATTCATTTATTTTTATGTAGTGCTGAGGTTTTAACCCAGCTCCTTGCATGTTCTAGGTAAGCAGTATACCACAGAGCCACAACCCCAGCCTCTCAGAATATATTTTTATGCATTTATATCTTTTTTATACATTGGCCTGGATCTGGTATTTTTTTCTATAACATTATAAAACAGATTAAAACAACCTCTGTGTCTTACTTTTAAAAATGACTGGTGAAACTCTGTAATGTATTACCAAAAATTCTGTAAAAGCTTAAGAACAAGAGCTGTTATGCATTCACTGAGTGACCTTTAGTGAGGGATTAAATATCTTTGAGTCTCACGCCTCTTACTATGAGAGTGAGTAGAACAGCTAAGATTACATTTTAAAAGCCCTGGTATAATTTAGATGGTAATGGCTTAGCATTTATGGTTCTTATTTTTCTTAATTTCAAAGGAGATATCTTGTATTTCTTATATTCTTCATGGTGCTTAGGTTAATGTATTGCTATATACTTTGGGACTCATATATGTGGAATTGATTCTATTCAGTAAAGCAAAAGCAAGAGTGGTACCTTAAAATATAGCAAAGATTCTATGTGAATGCTTTGATTTTTAATGGGAAGAATTTTTTTTTATTGCTACTGATCATAGAGGGAATTGGAATACATGGCTACATCTTGATGACACCCATTAATCAGAAATGGCCTGAATTGACTAGATCAAAACCATTAGAAAACCATGAATAAAGAGGCATATTTAAAAAATGGGTTTGTCTAGCAGCATTTTTGAGTCTCCTATTAGAGTACAAATTATGAGTATTTTTTACCAGTGAATGGTCTCAAACTCAGGTAGCTACATTTTAAGCCTTGTGTATTCACACAAGTCACCTTCAATCAAAATACCATTGTAGGAAGAGAAACGTAGATCTTCACAAGCAGAAACATCAAATACAAAAAAGTACAATTTGCCTTATGCAAAAAAGATCTCTTCATTTATGCCATGCTTCTTTTAGCTCTCAGGTTACATATCCTTGGGCTCAAGATATTCAACCAGAAGAAAGTGGATTTGTTTTATGTGAGGTAAATTAAGAACTGATATTATTAGAATGTAGAATAAACATATTTGGGTTTCAGTTGTCTGAAATATGAAAGCTTGTGCAGGAAAACAATGCAAGAGATTTTGTCCTCCACTTCACCCAAATAGTATGGAAAAATATATTTTTTAAATTAGAAGTTGAACCCACAGGCAATCTACAGCAGGTATTGAAAGGTCATGATGAGACACAAAACTGCAGTTGTTTTCTCATATTTTTTCATATCATTGATTGCTGTGGAATTTGATTTGAATGTTTGGAATATAAAAACTGTATTTAAAAATAAACATAACTATTTTTCTGTAATTTAAGGTAATTTTAAGGCTCATAGCTTTAGGTCATAATACACAGTATAATTACCTCATATTTTTCTAAGGCAATCCCAAGACAAAGCAGTTGGGTTATATTCTTCATATAAAATATTATTTATACTAAGTAAAACTATGTTGTCCCATGAATCATACCTTGCAGTATATATTTGGTCTTAAAATTATTAGAAGTGAATCCTTTGATGGGGCTGCCAAAAGGTTTATATTTTCTTGTTCTTGTGAATATTGTGGCAGAATATACGGAGTATAAACTAGACATTTCTACAATTGTGTATTTTTGTGGAAACTTTTGAAAGGTACATCATTGTTATTAATGAAAAGACTGACTAAATACAACACTGTTCTTTAAGCTGTACATAAGTGAACAAGTACTTTGTTAAGCAAAAATTCCCTGTGCAGCCGGGGATGGCAGAAATACTGATTATACTGAGACTCTGGAAAGCTAAATTCTTTTTTATTTAACCTCTTACTAGTAAATTATTTTAGCTCAATAAATCTTTCTATATTCCTTTTCTTGCTTTTAAAACCAGAGGAGCAATACTTGTCTTTTTTAACTTTCTGGATTGTTTCCCAATTTAACTGAAATAAAACATGTTGAAGTATTTTGGAATATATTACAAAGCATACAAATGAAAGTGAATAATCATTGTTAACTTCGTGACTCTTTTTATTTCAAATGCTGTTCTAGCTTAAAGTGGGTAACTTATCTTTCTTCAATTACCTCTAACTGATTAAATATCCATTTTCCCCCTAGCATTTGGAAGCAACACTTCATCCACTATTGGTATCTTGCTTAAGTTTTTACAAGATGTTATTTGTATATTGTTCTGTGTTGACCCTATTGATTTTTCCTCTCATTTAGTGTAGTTTCATGTATAATTAAATTGTTATAAATGTCTATATTAGAGAGTGTACAATGTCCCCACACCTTGTTCTTAAACATATGTTGTTGTAAACTCAGTTCTTCATGAATTATATGTAATATTATTGTGAATGATATTCAATATGATTTTTGTATGGATTCCATGTATAAGAAGCCTTTATCCTATTGTAGCTGATAAGACAACATTTTATGTTAAGAAACTTAATCTTTACATACAACCTTCTCAGTTTACCTTACTAATTGGTCCATAGAAAATAAGACTATGAAACATAGCTCATTGATTATTTATTCACATTTCACATTCACCAGGGTGTATTCTGCTGTGGTTAATGAAGTTTTATTTTTTATTAAAAGTTTTGCCACATTATTCTTATTCATAGGGCCATTCTCCAGTGTGAGTTCTTCTATGGTGAATAAGGCCTATTTTATTGCTAAAAGCTTTCCCACATTCTTTACATTTGTAGGGATTCTCTTGAGTGTGAGTTTTGCTGTGGAAAATAAGGTGTGATTTTCGACTGAAAGCTTTGCCACATTCTTTACATTTGTAGGGCTTCTGTCCAGTGCGAGTTCTCCTGTGGCAAATAAGGTCTACTTTTTGACTGAAAGCTTTGCCACATTCTTTACAATTGTAGGGCTTCTCTCCAGTGTGAGATCTGCTGTGGCGAATAAGGTGTGATTTTTGACTGAAAGCTTTGCCACATTCTTTACACTTGTAAGGCTTCTCTCCAGTGTGAGTTCTTCTGTGGCGAATAAGGTGTGATTTTCGAATGAAAGCTTTGCCACATTCTTTACATTTGTAGGGCTTCTCTCCAGTGTGAGTTCTTCTGTGACAAATAAGGCCTACTTTTTGACTGAAAGCTTTGCCACATTCTTTACAATTGTAGGGCTTCTCTCCAGTGTGAGTTCTGCTGTGGTAAGTAAGGCCTAACTTTTGACTAAAAGATTTACCACAATCTTTACATTTGTAAGGCTTCTCTCCAGTGTGACTTCTGCTGTGGCGATTAAGGTGTGATTTTCGATTGAAAGCTTTGCCACAATCTTTACATTTGTAGGGCTTCTCTCCAGTATAAATTCTCTGATGGTGAACAATGCCTGATTTTTTATATGATTTCTGGTGTTCACTCTCACTTGTCGTTTTCCATATTTTGTTTTGTGGTAAATAGTCAAGATCACAACTTCTATATTTACCACTTATCTCTTTCTGAAATATATGTTTTATGCCCTTCTCTGGTGAATCTTCTTGGGTATTATGAGAAGTCATGGCTGAAATAAACAAAAATTTTAAAAAAAAAACAATACCTACTAGACAGGGATAAATATATTTTGCATACATAACATGAAATAAAGGTAAAATATGTACATCAGGAGTGTAGCAGATTAGTAAGTCCAAGTCATCATAAATCAAAAAATTTATCAGTTCAATAAAAATGTAGAGACAAAATTACCTTGAGAATATTACCCAAATTCTTGTAGAGACCACAGTATCCAAGAGGATTACATCATTAAGAAGAGTAACATAATAAAGTGAAGGTAAGTATGTTACTATTATCATCCACAGCCTTTTATCTTTCATAAGATAGCGTTGTCTATTTAGGAAATATCTATCAGCTACCTTCACTCTCAGTAGAATAAGAGAAATGTAAAATATATACAAACATTTGTGGCTTTTTGAAAGAGTGTCCAAAAATGGGTTTTGGTCAACCATGACATGCAGAAATGAAAACAACTAGTATATTTTGAGTGATAATACCAAAAATATTCAACAAGGGTGAAGAGGCTATGGACTCTTAAAAAAGAAATATGAATAAAAAATTTACTAAGAAATATACACATATATGTTTATAAAATTTTCCATAAAAACATTTTAAAAGACTATAGAAACCTTGCATAGCCTATGGCTATAATACTTGGATGAATTCAACACATACCAATCAAGTATAATAAATTGATTTTTATATTTTTAAATTCATGTGATATGATGATTTCTTTCATTGACAAATACACCTTTGTTTATTTCCTAAATATATCATGGTATTTTATACTATATATACAAGGTAAAATTACTAAATATAATGAATTAACAACAACAAAAATGAATTAACACAATCATTGTTTCACATACTTACCAGTTTTGTTCTTACAAGGTATTGTTTTCTTTCTATTAATATTTATGAAGAACATAATACACTCACCATGTTGTAAAACAAAACTCTTTACCCTCTAATGCTCAATAAAATAAAAATATGTGAATTTGACTAAATATCAACCCTACACAAAACACAGTACCTGGTGAGCAGAATTTTACTCACTAAATTTCTGACTTCCACTCGTGAATCAAATGCTCCTGCAATTTAATCTCTGCCTGCCACATTTCACTTAATGTAAAGTCCTGCATATATTTCTTATAACACTTTAAGAGACAAAATATTTTTACAACTAAATAATAATATTATATAAGTACAATATTTTTGCTCATTTGATCATTGATGGGCACATACATTGAGTCCCTAGCTTTAATACTGAGAACAATGTGCACACTAAACACAAAACCAGACGTATCTCTTCAATTTTCTGATTTAATTGTTCATGGATACATATTTAACACTGGCATTTCTGGATCTTTAGGTCATCCAACTTTTAATTTTTCATGTGTGGTGCTTGAGATTAACACCCCCCCCCAATTCTATATCACTGAACTACAACACAAGTCTTTTAAATATTGTTTTGAGTCATGCTGTTTCTAAATTTCTATGACTTCCCTTAAACATGAAGTACTTTTTCATGGCCTTCTAATTAGCAATTATTTCAAGGATGGAGCACTGTTATTGCCTATTTTTATTTATTTAAAAGTTTTTATACTTTTTTTCCCAAAATGGACTATATAATCTACTGTTGGCTCCTTTAATGAACAAATAAAAATAATACAGCAAATATAAACAAAGAGAAGCGTGGCTTAATCCAAGTGACAAAAAAGAAACAAACAAACAAAAAAAAAAAAACCATTAAGAACTGAAAACTAGGATAGTGACAGTTATGAATTATTCAAAGAACACTAAATAACTACTTAATGAAAGTTTAGAGAGTGAAATTGAGACAAAAATATTAACATAAATAAGGACAAATTGTGTATGTGAATAAATCTTTTGGAAAAATGAGAGGAGCATTCCTAGTGTGCAAAGCTGAAATTCTACCAATATGGAAGAGGCTTATAAAGCAGGACCAAGTTTAAAAGAAGTCTAAGCAACTTGTGAAATACTGTAAAAATTAAAAACCTAACAGATTATATATATATATATATATATATATATATATATATATATATATATGGAGAGAGAGAGAGAGAGAGAGAGAGAGAGAGAGAGAGAGAAGTATGAAAAGAATCCAAGCATGCCACAATGGAAAGCAATGATCTAGAAATTAAATCATTAATCAAAATAGAAACAATAAGAAATATAGAAAACAACTTACAAAGTAGAAGTAAAATAAATTTTTCACTTCAAAATATTTATGATTATCAATGCATTATTGCAAAACACAAAACAAAAAAAAAATACTAACAGAATTGAATTTAAAAAAGAAACTGCCAAGTCAGTTCCAGCAGAGAGCATGGAAAGAAACCAAGCATAATCTGATCCTAGAGGCCCTATTTGTTTGAAGATGGAGAATTCCATTGCCTTTACATCTCATCATTTTGCACAATTTTTAATCAATAAGATACAGATTTAAATCATGAAATTTCTCATAATCCTTTTGGACAAGCTTTTGTTGAGTGTGAAAATTGTATCCAAATACTTGCCTTTTAAAACAGAAACAAACAAAGATCTAGCCTCTCTCATATTAATATGCATTAAATATTGTTTTATTTACAATCAATGTTCTTAATATACAACATAAAGTTAAATACTCAAAATTGGTCATCTGCATTGAATAGATATTTTATTTTCAAACAGCCATTACCAAAAAAAAAAAAAAAATAGGTAATATATAAGATTCCACCTGACCCAGCATGACATGGTCCTATGCCTTTGATCATGTGGGGAAAAGCATAGACTGCTTAACTTATGCCAACATGTCCTATTTGGACTTTAGGTTGATGCATGAAATATAGCAATTATAATTGTACATCAGGGACTTCACAAGCTGATTCCTAAGATTCATTTAAACCTGAAAGAGAAGAGTCCCTCCAAACAAGAGAATAATAATTCTCCTCAAAAGAGTAGAAACATTAAAGAGAAACCCAAGATACTATAATTTCAGTTACTTGGGGGAATATAAAACCATTAACAGCCTCAGCTCAATAGGTGTTGGCTAAAATGAGGTTAGAATGTATTCTAGATATCTTTCTTACTGCTTTGATTGGTAAACTCACACAAAACTCTGTAAATGCTTTGGTCTTAATAACAACGTTGCTCCATTTTTGTACATCAGTTGTGGGAAATTCAATACTGTCAGATCCTGGACTTCTACAATCCATTACAATACCTTGACTCACTTGGATGAAATTGTTACATACCTGCAAAAATGTCTCATGGTATTCATTTTTGTCTTAGCAGAATAACTGTGTCCTTATCATCCACATAGAATTTAATAGGTCACCATCCTGTACAATTTATTCATAAAATGTTTATTCTTCTTGATAAAAACTGTGATGATTCAGTGAATCTTCTCTCTAAGGCAGAATTTGTTGCTTTGACATTCTCTTTAGTGGGTTTCCCTGGATAAGCTCTATGGGCTTACACAACTACGATGAAACTCGCCTATGCTATCATAAAAAGTATTAGTCATGCCTCCATGGCCGTTAATATGCTTAATGAAGAACAAAAACATTGTCAAGCCATACTTGACAATCATGCTGCAATTGATTGTCTGTTATTGCAACATCATAAAAGATATGAGAAGTTTAATAACATGAGTTTCTTCAATTTAAGTGATAGCAGTAATTTTATTTCAAAAGAATTAGATTAACTTAAAGATATCATTAATAAGGTCCAACAAGATGATGAATGTTTAGATTTGTTGGATTGACTAACTTCATGTTTACACAATTTCATCTGGATCAAAATATATTCATAGGTGGATGTTTATTGATGTTCATACTTGCTGTTTATGCCTGCCCATTTTTTTGCCCCCACCAGCATTAAGGAACTAAGTAATATTATTTATTCAAAGGGCCTTAAAAAAGGAGGGGGGGGGCTATAGGTATTCTGACCTTGGAAACAGACAGAAAAGTGTGGGGGTGATGGTAACTGGCACCCTGAATCCCACAGTAGTAATGCCCAGCAGTTTCTCCCTGAAGCTTTTAAGACAACTATACAAGTGCTCTATCTTATGTGGTAATGTCCTTAGGGAGAAGGGGCTCTATGTTTGTATTAACTCTGCCTTATCTTGGTTAGCTAGCACTTTGGGTTAAAATAATACTGGGTTAGAATGTAGTCATGGTAATAGAAGCTATGCAATTTGGCCGTGAAGGAGTGGCCAGTTCTTTTTTCTTTTAAATGTGTGTCTCTCTCTTTTGTTTGCTTCTTTACAGGTTTTCTCACAAGAAGATTTTTAACAGATCAAGCTGGCCCTCACACCAAAAGTAAGTTTGGGTGGTTAATCTGAATAAACTGAGACATCACTAAAGAAGAAAACAGAGGACTACAAAGAATTTGAAAATGTGATAAATGTAATAAATGTAGGGCACTATGTATTCAATGATTACAATCAAAAGAAATAGACCTAAGATTCTGAATTTTTTTCCTGCTGAATAACTACTCTATCAATATTTTTTTTTAGTTTGGTTTTCTCCATTTGAACGTCTCAACTGTGTCCCCTGCTATGTGTAGGCTACAATAATTTACATCACTAAATTACACTAGTTACTATTTATCTAAAGTGAAGGATGTATAACACATCAAGAAAAGGGAGAAATTAAAGAGTAAAATGATATATATTAAAGAGTAAAATATGTGTACTAAAAAATGCCCTTTTTATTTGAAATACAAATCTGAAACTCATTCTTATAGGGAAGTTCCCAGAAGACACAACAGAAGTAAATTAAATAATAATTATTAATTAAAACTTTTTGAAGGAAATTAAACTTACCCAGGAAGGCAAAGTTTCTATAGTTCTCTAACATCACATCTTTATATAAGTTTTTCTGAGCAGGCTGAAGGCATTCCCACTCTTCTTCAGTAAAATCAATGGCTATATCCCTGAATGTTAACAGTATCTGAAATAAGAATAGATAAATAAATAACACATTGACCACATGACCATTTGCACAGTCTGTAATGTAATTGAAGTTGAAATGAAAGTTAGTAGACTATCATGTAAGTGGTGTTTTGGAACACAAAAATACCATTACCTACTTCTGCAGAAAAAAATGATTTAAGTTCAAAAAAGTATATACACTCCACATTTATGAAACACAATATAAAACTCAGGCATTACGACAAATATTTATTTTGTAATTTTTTATATAATGATCTAAATTATACATATAGTTCAGATGAGAAAATTATGGTAATTAAGAAAGGAAATCCTCAAATATTAATTGTACAACCACTAATCAGAGATTTACTAAAGTGTAGGATCTTATTTGTTATTTCTCTGATGCAGCTTGCTGTTCTGAATATTTAGTGAGATCTCTAGTAATCCAATACCATTGGTGTAAGAGAAATTTTGAAATTTTTGGAACAGCATCCTCAAAACTATGTCAAGACTCCAGAAAATCTCAGTTCAAAAAAACATATTTGAGAGTTATGCTTGTCCTGAGTTCAGTAAGATGAAGGACATGACCACTTCTTTTTATGCTACAGGTGAAAGATACATTTTTTAACCAATATTTCTCCTTATATATAAAAAAACTACAGAGAAACTGTCCTGAGGGCAGGGAGATTTAACAAGTGTATGGTGTGTGATTGTGTGTGTGTGTGTGTGTGTGTGTGTGATTGTGTGTGTGTACGTGTGTGCGTGTGTGTTTGTGTGTGTGTGTATTTGCTTTTTCCCCAGATCTAAAGATTTGAGTCTATTATTTAAATTGATGAATGGTATATTCCTTATTTTATGACATGTCCTTAGACACAATGGCCTGTCTATAACATTTTCTTTTAATTCCTAGGATGAAAGCCCCTTAAGAAAATGTACTTGAAATCAAGATGAATTGAGTTGCTATGCATGATGTCATATACCTGTAATTCCAGGTAGGGGATTTAAAATTTTGCTTCTTTAGGAAGACTACTAAAGCACAAGAAATAGAAACAAGTGTCACTATATGGGATGAATTCAAACTTAAAAGATTCTTCTCAGCAAAAGAAACAATCAGTGAGGTGAAAAGTGATACCAGAGAATGGGAGCAAATTTTTACCACATGCACATCAGATAGAACCCCTAATTTCCAGGAAATATAAAGAACTTAAAAAACTTAATGCCAAAAAACAAATTTCCCAATCAATAAATAAAATGGGCTAAAGAAATGAAGAGACACACTTCTTAGAAGATAAACAATCAATCAATCCATAAAAAATGTTCAACATATCTAGCAATTAAAGAATTGCAAATCAAAACTACTCTAAAATTTAATCTTACTCCAATCAGAATTGCAGTTATTAAAAATACAAGCAAAAATATATGTTGGTGAGGATGTGGGGAAAAAGGCCCACTGTTACTCTGTTGGTAGGACTCTAAATTGGTGACACCAATCTGGAAAAAAATAAGGAGATTCCTTAGAAAACTTGGAAAGGAACCAAAATTGACCCAGCTATTCGACTCCTCAGTTTAGACCAACAAGAGCTAAAAACAGCATAATACAGTGGCATATCTACATCAATGTTCATAGCAAAACAATTCACAATAGGTAAACTATAGAACCAATCTATATGCTCTTATATACATAAATGGATAAAGAAACTATAGTCTATATACACAGTGAAATATTACTGAGCATTAAAAATAATAAAATTATAGAATTGGAAAGTAAATAGATGGAGTTGGAGAATATCATGCTAAGGCAAGTAAACCAATCCACTAAACCAAAGACCTAATATTTACTCTGCTAAGTGGATGCTGATCCACAAGGAGAGAAGTGGGAGGTAGCATGGAAGAAATGAAGAAACTTTGAATAAGACAAAGGGGAAGGAGGTGACGGGAGATGGTATAGAGGTAGGTAAGATGGTGGAAAGTGATGGAAATATTTTGTACACAAAGTAGAGTTACATGGGTTTTGTAATTATACTTTCTTTATAAGAGAAATAAAATTTTGTGCTCTACTTGTGCACTATGAAGTGAAATGCATTCTGCTCTAGTAGCAAGTTAGAACAAATTAATAAATTAATTGATTTTTAAAAATTCAGGAAATAGGCTTGGCTTCCCATATATATATATATATATATATATATATGCATATATTCTATATATAACATGCACATATTTAATGTATATAATTTATAAACAATTTTTATATATTTATTGATTTTTTTAAATAAATGATAACAGAAGCATTACAATTCTTATTATTTGTATAGAGTACAATTTTTCATATCCCTGGTTTTATATAAAGTATGGTGATACCTATTTGTGTCTTTATACATGTATTTTTGATGATTAACTCTATTACATTCCACCATCCTTGCTAATCCCCTTCCCCCTTTATTTCTTCCCACCTCTCTGCTGTATCTAGAAACCATCTATTTCTCTCATGCTCCCCCTACCAACCCCATTATGAGCAATCATCTTTATATCAGACAAAACATTTGGCATGTTTTTTTTTTTTTGAATTAGCTAGCATCACATCTTCTCCAAAGCTATCCATTTACCTGCAAAAGCCAGATATGATTTATACATAGAAAATTCAAAAAGCTCCACCAGAAAACATCTGGAACTAGTAAATAAATTTAGCAAAGTAGCAGATATAAAATTAACACCCAGAAATCAAAGGCATTTATGTATATTAGTGAAAAATCTTCTGAGAAAGAAATGAAGATAACTATCCCATTTACAATAACTTCAAAAAAATAAGATATTTGGGATGCAACTTAAGGAAAGTGGTGAAAGAACTAAACAAGAAAAGCTACAGAACCCTAAAGAAAAATATCAAAAATGATATTAGAAGATGGAAAGATCTACCTTACTCATGAATAGGCAGAATTAATATTATCAAAATGACAATGCTACCAAAAGCACTATACAGATTTACTGCAATTCTGATCAAAATCCCAATGGCATTCTTCATAGAAATAGAAAAAGCAACCATGAAATTTATCTGGAAAAATAAGAGACCAAGAATACCTAAAGCAATCCTTAGCAGGAAGCGTGAGGCAGGTGGCATCACTAAACTAGACCTTAAACTAGACTAAAGAGCAATGGTTATAAAACAGCATGGCATTGGCAAAAAAGCAACAACAACAACAATAACAAAACAGACTGGAAGACGAATGGTACAGAATAATTATGATTATAATATATTATAATTATGATTATAATATATTAGACAAAGGTGCCAAAAACATGCACTGGAGAAAAGAAAGCCTGTTCAACAAACCACTATCTCTCACAATGCACAAAACTCAACTCAAAGTGTATTAAGAACCTAGAAATTAAACCAGAGACTCTGCATCTAATAGAATAAAATACAGGCCCTAATCTTCATCATGTGGGATTAGGCCCCAATTTCCTTAATAAGACATCTATAGCACAAGAATTAAAACAAATAATCAATAAATGGGATGGAATCAAACTAAGTAGTTTATTCTCAGCAAAATAAACAATCTGTGAGGTGAAAAGAGAGCATACATCCTAGAAGAAATTTTTTGCCCCTCACACATCAATAGAGCATTGATGTGTGAAATCTAGGGTACATAAAGAACTCAAAAAACTAAGCAAATCATCATCATCATCATCATCATCATCATCATTCAATCAAGAAATGGGCCAAGGATCTGAACAGATAATTCTTAGAAGAGAATATAGAATCAATCAACATTTTTATTATAAATCTGATTTGTTATGGTGCTCAATTTACAGGGCCAAGCATAGTGCACGTTCAGTTACTAAGGAAGGGAAACATGAGCAAGAAGGATTCTCAACTCTCTTTTATAAATTATCAAATGAAATTTTCTACATCAAATTTCTAAACATAGTTGGACATGGGAAATTTAGGCTTTAAGCAGAGAACATTTTTATTAGAAACACAGTGTAAAAGAAAGACAAAAATAAACATAATTATTTGCACCACATTGAACCATAAGAGAAATGGAACCTGGAATTTAGAAAAGAAAGATTCAAACTTTTATACTTGGGAATATGGATGACATGGATGCCTAAAGTGAAAAGGTTATTACAAGCTTTTGAAAAAAAATCATGTGAGTGGTAGATAATGGTTAACCAATTAGAATCTGCACAGTGTCTTCCAGGGGCTTTTTCAGCCGTGCACTACAGAACATACAGGTATTCATAGCCTCCATGAAGACCATTATTCATCTGTGCCCTCTAAAATTATTCCCATAGTACAGATGAAAAAATGTAGGTATCTGGATACTAAATGGCAATTAAATGCCCCACAGAAAACTACTCAGAGACAGAACTGTATGAAATTTCTTCAAAGACCATCAATGTATTGTTAGTTCCTGAAACAGGGATGTCAGTCTGGGGAAATATTATTTTCTCTCCATTTTGAAGAGAGTGCATTGAGAATACATTTCAGGAGCAACATAAATACTTGTTTTTTCCTTTCCTGTTAAGAAACTATTCAGAAACAGAGCTCATAAGACAGATTTCTTAGAAGGGTAAATGCCTGGAGATGACAAAATGAAAAACAACAACAAAAAAAAAAAAAAAAAAAAAAAAAAAAAAAAAAAAAAAAAAAAACATCAGTGGCCCTGTGTGACTCAGTAAGGAAATAAATCGAAAAGGCTTATTAGAAACTGAAAAGAAAAAGTAACTATTTCTAAAAATAAATATGTTCATTAGTTGCTCTCTCCACAACAAGTCATTAAGTAAACATCAAATTATGAATGAATATTTCTAGGATTGGCAAATTTTATTCCATTTTTCTTTTTCTTGAAATTAATCCCTAGCTGCATTTTTGGATCCATTTTCTCATCTTTTAAGCAAAAAAGATATAAAGGCCAGAAGTTTGAACTGCAAATTTATACATGAGATATGTTTATTAACTATAAAAATTCAAAATGTTTAGAAATTTAAGAAATACAAAATAAAAACCCATCATGGGATAAATTAAGTAATATTGATGATCATTTAAAACAAATTAATAATCATTAACTCAAAAGGAGTTTAAATTAGTATCTATTTGTGGAAACTATTTTTTTTTTTGCTGTGACAGAAAAATGTTCCTTAGCTTTATTTTTTTTATTTATTTTTTATTTATTTATTTATTTATTTTTATTGGTCGTTCATAACATTACATAGTTCTTAATACATCATATTACATGGTTTGATTCAAGTGGATTATGAACTCCCGCCTTTACCCCGTATACAAATTGCTGTATCACATCAGTTATCCTTCCATTGATTGACATATTGCCTTTCTAGTGTCTGATGTATTCTGCTGTCTGTCCTATTCTCTACTATCCCCCCTCCCCTCCCCTCCCCTCCCCTCCCCTTTTCTCTCTCTACCACTTCTACTGTAAATCATTTCTTCCATTTGTATTATCTTGTCTTGCCCCTCCTTTCCTCTTATATGACATTTTGTATAACCCTGAGGATCACCTTCCATTTCCATGCAATTTCCCTTCTCACTCCCTTTCCCTCCCACCTCTCATCCCCGTTTAATGTAAATATTCTTCTCAAGCTCTTCGTCCCTACCCTGTCCTTGTTACTCCCCTTATATCAAAGGAGTCATTTGGTATTTGTTTTTTAAAGATTGACTAGCTTCACTTAGCATAATCTGCTCTAATGCCATCCATTTCCCTCCAAATTCTATGATTTTGTCATTTTTTAATGTAGAGTAGTACTCCATAGTGTATAAATGCCACATTTTTTTTATCCATTCATCTATTGAAGGGCATCTAGGCTGGTTCCACAGTCTTGCTATCGTGAATTGAGCTGCTATGAACATCGATGTAGCAGTGTCCCTGTAGCATGCTCTTGTAAGGGCTTTAGGGAATAGACCGAGAAGGGGAATAGCTGGGTCAAATGGTGGTTCCATTCCCAGCTTTCCGAGAAATCTCCATACTGCTTTCCAAATTGGCTGCACCAATTTGCAGTCCCACCAGCAATGAACAAGAGTGCCCTTTTCCCCGCATCCTCTCCAGCACTTATTGTTGTTTGACTTCCTAATGGCTGCCAGTCTTAAGGGAGTGAGATGGTATCTTAGGGTAGTTTTGATTTGCATTTCTCTGACTGCTAGTGATGGTGAGCATTTTTTCATGTTCTTGTTGATTGATTGTATGTCCTCCTCTGAGAAGTGTCTGTTCAGGTCCTTGGCCCATTTATTGATTGGGTTATTTGTTATCTTATTGTCTAATTTTTTGAGTTCTTTGTATATTCTGGTTATTAGGGCTCTATCTCAAGTGTCTGGAGTAAAGATTTGTTCCCAGGATGTAGGCTCCCTGTTTATCTCTCTTATTGTTTCTTTTGCTGGGAAAAAAACTTTTTAGTTTGAGTAAGTCCCATTTGTTGATTCTATTTGTTAACTCTAACGTTATGGGTGTCCTATTGAGGAATTTGGAGCCCGATCCCACAGCGTGTAGATCATAACCAACTTTTTCTTCTATCAGATGCCGTGTCTCTGATTTAATATCAAGCTCCTTGATCCATTTTGAGTTAACTTTTGTGCACGGCGAGAGATAGGGATTCAGATTCATTTTGGTGCAAATGGATTTCCAGTTTTCCCAGCACCATTTGTTGAAGATGCTATCCTTCCTCCATTGCATGTTTTTAGCCCCTTTATCAAATATAAGATAGTTGCAGTTTTGTGGATTGGTTACTGTGTCCTCTATTCTGTACCATTGGTCCACCCGCCTGTTTTGGTACCAGTACCATGCTGTTTTTGTTACTATTGCTCTGTAGTATAGTTTGAAGTCTGGTATCGCTATACCGCCTGATTCACACTTCCTGCTTAGTATTGTTTTTGCTATTCTGGGTCTTTTATTATTCCATATGAATTTCATAATTCTTTTATCTATTTCTACAAGATATGCTGTTGGGATTTTGATTGGCATTGCATTGAACTTATAGAGAACTTTTGGTAATATCGCCATTTTGATGATGTTAGTTCTGCCTATCCATGAGCAGGGTATATTTTTCCATCTTCTAAGGTCTTCTTCTATGTCTTTCTTTAGGGTTCTGTAATTTTCATTGTATAAATCTTTCACCTCTTTTGTTAGGTTGATTCCCAAGTATTTTATTTTTTGGGGGGATATTGTGAATGGAGTAGTTGTCCTCATTTCCGTTTCAGAGGATTTGTCGCTGATATACAGGAATGCCTTTGATTTATGCCTGTTGATCTTATATCCTGCCACTTTGCTGAATTCATTTATTACCTCTAATAGCTTCTTTGTAGACCCTTTTGGGTCTGCTAGGTATAGAATCATATCATCTGCAAATAGTGATAATTTAAGTTCTTCTTTCCCTATTTTTATGCCTTTAATTTCTTTTGTCTGTCTAATTGCTCTGGCCAGTGTTTCCAGGACTATGTTGAACAGAAGTGGTGAGAGAGGGCATCCCTGTCTTGTACCAGATCTTAGAGGGAATGCCTTCAATTTTTGTCCATTCAGAATGATGCTGGCCTGTGGCTTATCATAGATCGCTTTTACAATGTTGAGGTATGATCCTGTTATCCCTAATTTTTCTAGCGTTTTGAACATAAAGGGATGCTGTACTTTGTCGAATGCTTTTTCTGCATCTATTGAGATGATCATGTGGTTTTTATTTTTAAGTCTATTGATGTGGTGAATAACATTTATTGATTTCCGTATATTAAACCAGCCTTGCATCCCAGGGATGAATCCTACTTGATCATGATGTATAATTTTTTTGATATGTATTTGAATCCGATTTGCCAGAATTTTATTGAGGATTTTTGCGTCAAGGTTCATTAGAGATATTGGTCTGTAGTTTTCCTTCTTTGAAGTGTCTTTGTCTGGTTTCGGAATCAGGGTGATGTTGGCCTCGTAGAATGAATTTGGAAGTTCTCCCTCTTTTTTATATTTCCTGAAATAGCTTGAAAAGTATTGGTGTTATTTCCTCTTTAAAGGTTTTGTAAAACTCTGCTGTATACCCATCCGGTCCTGGGCTTTTCTTAGTTGGTAGTCTTTTGATGGTTTCTTCTATTTCCTCTATTGTTATTGGTCTGTTTAGGTTGTCTATATCCTCCTGGCTCAATCTGGGCAGATCATAGGACTCAAGGAATTTATCTATGCCTTCACTATCTTCTATTTTATTGGAGTATAAGGATTCAAAGTAATTTCTGATTATCTTCTGTATTTCTGAAGTGTCTGTTATGATATTGCCTTTTTCATACTGTATGCTAGTAATTTGGGTTCTCTCTCTTCTTCTCTTCGTTAGCATGGCTAAGGGTCTGTCAATTTTATTTATTTTTTCAAAGAACCAGCTTTTAGTTTTGTCAATTTTTTCAATTGTTTCTTTTGTTTCAATTTCATTAATTTCAGCTCTGATTTTAATTATTTCTTGCCTTCTACTTCTTTTGCTGTTGTTTTGATCTTCTTTTTCTAGGATTTTGAGATGAAGTATGAGATCATTTATTTGTTGTTTTTTTCTTTTTTTGAGGAATGAACTCCAAGCAATGAATTTTCCTCTTAAAACTGCTTTCAATGTGTCAAATAGATTCCGATATGTTGTGTCTGTGTTTTCATTTAACTCTAGGAATTTTTTAATTTCCTTCTTGATGTCTTCTAAAACCCATTGATCACTCAGCAAGCTATTGTTCATTCTCCAGGTGATGCTTGATTTTTCCTTTCTTCTTTTATCATTGATTTTCAGTTTCATTCCATTATGATCGGATAAGATGCATGGTATTATCTCTACCCCTTTGTATTGTCTAAGAGTTGCCCTGTGACATAGTATATGGTCTATTTTTGAGAAGGTTCCATGTGCTGCTGAGAAAAAAGTGTAGCTACTTGATGTTGGGTGGTATAGTCTATATATGTCAATTAAGTCTAGGTTGTTAATTGTGTTATTGAGTTCTATAGTTTCCTTATTTAACTTTTGTTTGGAAGATCTGTCCAGTGGTGAGAGAGGTGTGTTGAAGTCTCCCATGATTATTGTTTGGTGGTCTATTAGACTCTTGAACTTGAGAAGAGTTTGCTTGATGAACACAGCTGCACCATTATTTGGGGCATATATATTTATGATTGTTATGTCTTGTTGGTGTATGGTTCCCTTGAGCAGTATGAAGTGTCCTTCTATATCCCTTTTGATTAGCTGTGGCTTGAAATCTATTTTATTAGATATGAGTATGGACACTCCTGCTTGTTTCCGCGGTCCATATGAGTGATATGATTTTTCCCAACCTTTCACCTTCAGTCTATGTATATCTTTTCCTATCAAATGCGTCTCCTGTAGACAGCATATTGTTGGGTCTTGTTTTTTGATCCATTCTACTAGCCTGTGTCTCTTAATTGGTGAGTTTAAGCCATTAACATTTAGGGTTATTATTGAGATATGGTTTGTTCTTCTATCCATATTTGTTTATTGATGTTACTAAACCTGATTTGTTATCCTCTTTGACTACTTTCCCCCTTTACTGTCCTACCTCCCATTGTTGGTTTTCAATGTTATTTTCCATTTCCTCTTCCTGTAATGTTTTGCCTAGGATTTTTTGAAGAGATGGTTTTCTAGCTGCGAATTCTTTTAACTTTTGTTTATTGTGGAAGGTTTTAATTTCATCTTCTAACCTGAAGCTTAATTTCACCGGATACACGATTCTTGGTTGGAGCCCATTGTCTTTCAGTGTTTGAAATATGTTATTCCAGGATCTTCTAGCTTTCAGAGTCTGTGTTGAGAGATCAGCTGTTATCCTGATTGGTTTACCCCTAAATGTAATCTGCTTTCTTTCTCATGCAGCTTTTAAAATTCTCTCCTTATTCTGTATGTTGGACATCTTCATTATAATGTGTCTAGTTGTGGATCTCTTATGATATTGCACATTTGGCGTCCTGTAGGCTTCTAGGATTTGGGATTCTGTCTCATTCTTCAATTCTGGGAAGTTTTCTCGTATTATTTCACTGAATAGGCTGTTTATTCCTTTGGAATGGAGCTCTTTGCCTTCCTGTATCCCAATGACTCTTAAATTTGGTCTTTTGATATTGTCCCATAATTCTTGGATGTTCTGCTCATGGTTTCTCAGCAGACTTGCTGAGCTGTCTATGTTCTTTTCCAGTTGAAATACTTTGTCTTCATTGTCTGATGTTCTCTCTCCTAAGTGATCTACTCTGCTGGTAGTATTCTCAATTGAGTTTTTAAGTTGGTTTATTGTTTCCTGCATTTCTAAAATTTCTATTTGTTTGTTTTTTTATTACCTCTATCTCCCTGTGAAATTGATCTTTTACTTCCTGGATTTGTTTGTCAATGTGATCTTTCATTGTCTGATTTTGCTGTCTCATGTCTTCCTTGAGACTCCAGATCATCTGAAGCATATATATCCTGAACTCTTTATCTGATATTCCATCTGTAGCAGCTATTACCTCTTCTAAAGTTGAGTTGATCTGCATTGCTTGTGGTCCTTTCTTTCCTTGTCTTTTCATACTGCTCGGGTTTCTTTCTGCTTGGTGCAACTGTTGTATTATTGAAATTTACCCCCTATTTATTTATGTTGCTCTTGTATACTTGAAAATTCTCCCTTGCAGATGCGGGCGGCGGCTGTGCCCCTACTCCAATTGGGGTGACGTGTCTACCACGCTGGCGGCTCTCTGGGTCTGTTCCGGGAGTGGAAGGCGGCTCTGCTCTGTCCCTATTCCAATTGGAGTGTCGTGACTACCATGCTGGAAGGTCACTGGGCCTGTTCCGGGCGTGGGCGGTGGGCTTGGCTGGCGGAATTCCACCTATTGGCAGTCCCTAACCTCCCTTCTTGATAATTAATGGCTTCTCTGAGGCGCCACGCCTTCTGTCGCTGCGGGGCAGGCCGCGCGAATCAGTTGGCCTGGATCTCCGGGGTCCTGCTGCTGGTTGTTTTGATGTTGCAAGATTTGGAGAGTTGTGGTGTATCCTTCAGCTTTCCCGGATGGAGGCCGCTGACTGCCTGGATGAAGTGTCCGCTGTTTTGATTTTGCACTCTGAAGGAGAGTGGCAGTGTATCCTTTAGCGTTCCCAGATGGTGGCCGCTGACTGCCTCGGTGGAGTGTCCGCTGTGGGGGATGGGACTGTACCGCTTCCTTCCCCTTCTGAGATCCCGTGCTCGGCCCAAGGGTCTGTGTGGGCTTGGGTGGCGGGATTCCACCTAATGGCAGTCCCTAACCTCCCTGCTTGCTAATTAATGGCTTCACTGAGGCGCCACGCCTTCTGTAGCCTCAGGGCAGGCCGCACGAATCAGTTGGCCTAGATCTCCAGGGTCCTACTGCAGGCTGTTGGGATCCCTGGCACTCTATCACTTTGATTTTTTCTGCTTGCCCCTCCCCCAGCGCTGGCTAGCCAGGTTTCGTTTTGGCTGTTACTGGGAGGAGGGGTTGGAGTTCAGGTGTCTCTAGATTCCCCCTAGTTTTTATGGAGGCTCAGTTTGATACTCCCTCTCCCGGCAAGCCTAGGAGAGATTTTATGCGAATTCCCGCTGTCTGGGGGGTGATCTGAATGACACCGACCTGTTTTGATGTTGCACTCTGAAGGAGAGTGGCGGTGTATCCTTCAGCTTTCCCGGCTGGTGGCCGCTGACTGCCTCGGTGCAGTGTCCGCTCGTGGAAACTATTTTGCTATTGCATATACATGACACTCCCTATTACAGAGACTTACTGAAATTGGAGCATATGTGATCATGATAACATATAAGTACACAATGGTACTCACCCAAACACTTGAAGCCCAAGGGCATGGCTCAATACAATTTACATCTTAGAAGATATAAATAATAATCTGTAGGAAAATGGTCACTAAGGCCCGTCACATTTCATTATATATCCAGTTTAAAAAAGAGCATAAAACACTATGTATAAATTTTACATAGGTGCCTTATGCAAATGGTATTTCACATGTGTACATTTTTAGAAACAAAGTATGTAGAACTTATGAGAAAAAAATTCACAAAAAGCACATAAAAGACTGAATTATAGAACCCATGTATAGATGATGAAACTCATCATTATAAAGGTGATAATTTTCCTTCAACCCACAATATATCTCACCAAAATTGCTATGTACAAATATGAATATATCACAGTGAAGTTTACTTTTATGTGTATTCTATAAAAAATAATTTTAAAAAAACTATAAATAAATATACAATAAAATAAATTAGGAGAATAGGGAAAGGGGAACTATTGGATACTGAAGGGGAGCAAAGTATATTCCATGTTTTATAGCTATGTCAAAATAAACCTGACTATTAAATACAACAATAATGCAATAATAAAAAAAATCAACAAGCTTTACTTTAAATGAAGAAACCAAAGCATAAATTTTTAAAATTCATCTTCAAAGTTATATGTAATTTTAGCTAAAAACCCTTTTCAATTATAAGATCAAGAAAAGAACTAATCATGATCTACTATTAATATATATTGTGAAATTATAATATTATAATAATCATCAACGAATCAAAATATAAATAAGATCCCCATATGAATACATATGTATGTAAAAACTATATGCTTTATTGCAATAGCAAAGTCCAGATAAATAAAACCATAACAAAAATAATCTCAGCAACTTAGATAGGGCCTTTCTCAAAATAAATTTAAACCTGTTAGGGCTGTTTACTAGTGAATAGTCCTTGCTTCCCCAGTGCTGAGGTATAACACCAGAGAAGTACACCAAGGCAAGTTTACAGTGGAATGTAGAAACTTTATTAAAGGACAGCAGAAAATACTTTTCCCCAAAGGAAAAAGGGGACTCAAGAGGTAGAATCATGGAAGGACTTTTTTGGGTTTGTTTTGTTTTGTTTTGTTTTAGCTAAGGTCTATTAGCTTTTTTATAGCTAAAGTCTTCCTTCAGCTATCCCGCATTCTTGTCACATTGCTGTTCTTTGTTCTGTTATCTTTCAGTGATGGAATATAGATGGGAAGGCCCAAAGTGTTCAGGACAGGTGGGCTGAAGGAATAATCTGGGCAGGTAGGGCTTTTGGATTAGCATCTCTATGTTTGCTGGGAGATGCTTCATTAAAATTTCCTTGGGATGGGCTCAGGGACTTGGGGACATTTTCAATTCCCCTTTTCCTGGACTCCATTCTCAATATGGTGTTCATTCTCAATTTTACTGAATATTAGACTCAATTTACCTAACTACAATAACTACCTATCTGTAAATCTGGCTTCACTACCAAGGATATGGTTAAGTACAGTATCCCTCAGCTCACCTGACTTTAACAAAACAATAATAATGAAGAAAGTAAAAATAAAAGAATGTCAAAATGAAAATTAGCTAGCTCAAGTGAAAATTAGGTACCCCAAAATGACAGCTCCTCTCCTGCAGGAAAAATGGCCTTTGGAGATTTGATTTTTATAATTATTTCACGTGTCAATCACCAGCATTTGAGCTACAGGATCACACCTGCCACATAGTATTTTATGCAAATGCTGAGGATGCCCTTTGAGCATAAGGAAGGCAGCAAAGAGTCTCTGCCACTGACATGTTTTCCACCTGGTTGGCCAGTAGGACTGAGGAATTAGTGGCCCAGTGGAGAACGTAAGCCTGGAGACTACAGAGACTGCCCAGAGGACTAATCTTCGAGCTCCTGTTTTCAACACAGCCAGTCTTGTGGTTCCAATAGTCTTTCTCCCCAAGCCTCCATCGCTAGGCCAATGCACACTCACCATTGTCTGGTTCACAGGAGCAGGGCTACTTGGGATCCTCAGTTCCTGCACAGCAGAACAACCTGTGACTCTGAAGTGTGAGACTACAGATGGCAAAATTGGAGGACTCAGGAGATAAGAAGTGAAAGCCCAATCTCTTCCTTCCTGATGACACACAGGATTGGACAGTTCCTACAAAATGCTCTTGATTGGAAGGGGCTTAAGATCATGAACATTGAATCTGAGAGAAGTGAGTCCTTTTTTTTTTTTTTTTTTTTTGAGTGACAGGCAATATTATCCAATCCAGGCATGAATAAGGGCTAGATTTTTTTTTCTTTAATCTGAGAAATGCACCCCAGAGTCTCAGGCTGCTGTTATTTTAAGGGAAGGTTTTTTTTCCATAAGTGGGAACTTACCCAACCAACAGAACATTTTCATTTAAACTTACATATAAAGTCATTTCAGTTTATGGATTATATATGCTTGTATATTATTCAGGGTTTAATATTAAATAATGACAATATCTATCAAATTTTATTTAATTTTTTTTATCTCTGTTCTTTTTAGGTGACAGATTGAACTTTGAACTGGAAAGAAACCTCCTAAAGTAAAAGTGCCCAATAAAAACAACACATAAGAGGCTGGAATTTTGGTTCAGCAGTAGAGTGCTCACCTCCCATGTGCAAGACCCTGGGTTCAATCCTCAGTACCACATAAAAACAAATAAGTGAAATAAAGGTATTGTGTCCAGATACAGCTAAAAATGCATAAAAAAACATAAGGTACAAAGTGAGAAACCAGTCTCTACCTCAGAGAAAAGACTGTCCAAGGAAGGTGGCATGACCTGTGTCCTTGGAAAGACCTACAGAGCACTCCTAGGCACATACTCATCCTGCTGAGTTGTTTCTCTACAAATAACAGGAGAGATCTGCTGTGCCTGGTGTCCCTGACTCAGTCAGGCTATGTGGGGACCCAGAACAACCCCCTAGCAGCCACCAATCAGCATGAGACAGGGAAAATACCTGGGATGCCAGATGACTCTTCCAGTAGTTTATGGTAGCTGATAACATTTTGGGAAACCATATAATCCAGCAGTTACTCCCCTCATGGCCTAAGCAAATCAGTTCAAATGAATCCCCATCTTATACTAACCAATCACCCTTACCCAACTTGTTCCCACCAGTGAATGTGGTAATCATGTTTTAGAGTTGTTTATGATTTTCCCAAGGTGTGTGATGATTTGCTAAGAGATGCTATGATGTATGTGGAGTACCTGCCTTCCACAAAGAGTATATAAAACTGCTGCAAACCCTGAGCTCAGGGCCACTAAGCCACAAGTTGCTTTGTGTGTGGAGGACTGAGCTAGCTCGCAATAAACACCTCTTTGCTGCTTACATCCATCTTCGTCTCTGGTGGTCGTTTGGGGGTCCCGCACTTCAGCATAAAAGTCTCTCCAGAAACCCATGGGAAAAGCAGATAGCAGTCCAGTTTTGTAGGACTGCAGTTTTACACTACAAAATGTTGCAAAAGGGGGCTGTTTTGAGAACTTTACACAGATAACAGGATTTTGACAAGGATAATACAAAGGCAGGTAGTAAGTTAATGGTCTAAATGGTTCAGCATTTAGGGAGTAAGTGTAGAACCCAAAATCAGAATTAATGATGCACCACTAAAATTTCAGAGTGTTATTTGGTCAATGAAAGCCAGAATTTATGAGCCATCACTAAAGTTTCAGGGAGGGTTGTTATCTCATCAGGGAAAACCAGACATGGGTGAGTTCAAGGCACTGGCAGGCATTTCAAGCAAGTTTAAAAATCACAGTAATTTATAATGAAGATAGAAATTAACTTTTCATGCCTTTGTGATGAGATGGCTCTCAATCTTAATAGGCAATTAGGCTGGATTTTTTACTTGCTATAGCCATAGCTTTTAAAGTATATATTTCATACTTTAACAAGTATGAACATTAAATTATTAATATTAATTACTACTAATTTTTTAAAAGACTGAGTAAAATAGGAACTAAGATATTTGTTATCAAATGCATAAAAATTTTGATTAATATATTGATAATATAGACATGGAAAATTTTGACAATGATAAAAAGACATTTAATATAAGGGCTTCAATATTATAAATCCCTCATATTCAGTCCTTCAATGACTTTTTTTTTTTCATTTTTTAGGTCATTTTGAATTACACTTCTGCAAATGATTGTGAAGTATAAAAATTCATGATTGTGTATTTTTAAAGTAGAAAAATGGCAGATTTGAGCTCCTGTCAGGATTTTAAAACTTATAAGCCATGTGAGGCATCATAGCACTTTTTTTTTTCATATTTGCACACAGTCCAATTCTAGAGAATAATGAGTTGGAGATATAGTCTACTGCCCTGAGCAAAAAAGAAATTGCCTTAGGCTATTTCTAAAGCTTTTAACTTTTCTAAATTTTCAAGATCTTTGGTAATATGAAAAAAACATTATTTATTTTAATAAATGAATTGTTTGAAATTAATTATTTATCTTTCCTGCATTATTTTTCATTTTCATTGATTTTTTAGAAGAACTAACAGAACAGAATTCCAACAGTGTTCCATGTAAATTTAAACGTATGTTTCTAATGATCAAGATAGAAAGCAGAAGCAAAACATCCTCTAGTTTGGTGGTTCTGCCTCAAACTACAGAGTTACTTATTTATTTCTGCTATTGTTCACTAGGTTCCTGAGGTTGAAGAAATCACCAATCAACAGAGAAAAGTCTTTTTAGTTTGTTTCTCACAATGAATTCAAGCTAAAATACACTAGTATCACTGTAGTGTCAGACCAAAGTGTGTTTCTAAATAATAAAAATAATATGTATACATAAATATATAAATAAATATAAACTAAAATATAATATTAGATAGATTTTTTTTCTGGATAATCATCTTGTACATATTTCCCTTTAGACACAGTTCTGGGAACAAAGTGTCACAAATAAGACTTGGATCCTACATTGCTACACAGAGTAATTAAGGCACATACTAAGAGCTTGGTATAAAACTTGGCACAGAGACATAAATAACTAGAGAACACCATAGAAAATTATACTTAAATACAAAGCAGCAAATTCAGTCTTTAAGTACATGAAGAGATAAGTTATCATAGCAAATTTTATAACTCAGTTGCTGCTAATATACAGAGATAGAGATATTTATTAAGAGATGGTTTTATGCAGATTTTTGGGTTTAAAAAGGGAAAGATCAAATAATGTAGGTGATTTAAACATGAGCAATTATATTTTTCTGCATTCAGTACCTTTTTTTGCAGATATATGAATTATAATTAATTCCAATCAGTAAAATGCAGATATAGTGTAAAAATTATTCATTAGGAGTAAAACTACTTAAAAAGAGAACCAAAGCTTCCATTCCTGTCCAAATGTTTATTCCTGACAAAAAGACTCCTTCTTTGGAACCATTTCTGTAGATATGATTTTTTTTGTAATAAATATTTTGGTGATATTTTTTGCATATTACTTAATATATTTATGCTTCACGTTTTCTCTTTTGTATTATTTTTCCACCTGTATTCTGAAAGAAAAAATTTCTAACTCCTAAACTCCCTTCATATTTGAGCTATATTTTAATTTTTAAGCTTAAATCATTTCTATAATGAAGACTATGCTTTCAGTAAAGAATGACTATTATTATAAACCTTGCTCATTTACAGGAGTTTTGTTGTGTTCTTTGATTTTATTTACAATTAAGTTAAAAAAAAAGTTAATGTTCAACCAAAACACAAAGAAAAGACCTCCAACTCCCAATTTAAATCAAGATTGTATTGTGTACACAAAAGCTGGCCAGGACTGTCTCTTACAAGGTCCCATGCTAGAGATCAACCCCCTCATCTTTAGGAAAAAGTTTTTACAGCACAAAAAGTTACAAAGGAGGTGGGTGTCTAGGGTATGTACGCTAACAAGATTTTGACAATCATAATACAAAGGCAGAGAGCAGATTAAAGATTTACATGGCTAACGTTTCAAGGTAGGGAATAAATTCAGCTCCAGACATTAGAATATATGAGTGGCCACTGAGATTTAGAGAGAATTGTTATTTGGTCAGCAGGAGCCAGAATTTATGCGGCACCAGTAAGGTTTTAGAGAGGGTTGTTATCTAGTAAGGGATAGCCAGGCATAGGTGAATTCAAAAAACAGGTAGAAATTGCAAGCAAGTTTAAAACATCAAAATATTGTCAGGTCAAAGAGAAATTATAGTTTTCTTACAAAAAACAGAAATAAACTTTTTACCTCTAAAAGCTCTAAGAGAAAATTTTATTTTTATTTTTGTATTTCCTCACATCTAATGGCTTCTGGTATTCCTTTGTTTGTGAGCATAAATGCTTCTCTTCTGTGTTCATGGGGCTTCCAAAACAAATATATATAGATATAGATATAGATATAGATATAGATATAGATATAGATAGATGATAGATAAGCCTTTCTCATAGGGAGGATGTTTCTAACATAGCAAGTAGAAACCTTTAACCCCACAGGCTCTGACAACCATATTATAGGATATGAAAGACCCTCCAATATGCTTGCTCTTCCAACCATTGTTGGCAAAGATTGATAAAAGTCAATTCATTGCACAGAATGAATTGACTTTTGTCAATCTGAAGTCCACAACAGGTGCTCTGAAGTCCACAACAGGTGGTAAAAGAGCCCCCAAAGTGAGTTTAGGACAGGGATTTACATGACAAAAGAAACCATAAATTCAGAGAGAATCATACCCACATAATCTCATTTGACAGAATCAAATTCATAAGAAGAACAGAGTACAGAGTCAAATCTAAAGGGATTTAACTATATTTTCTTTTTCTAAATTGCTATTAATGTCTCCCACAATTACAGAGTTCTAGAACTCCTCAGTTACTACTTTATCATTGCCTTCAACCTACAATGCATGAGACACACTGAATTTAACCTCATACTCATGTACTTATCACTTATTTTTTTCTATAGAAATGCATATGTATAATGAATACATTTTCCCATATTTCTAAGTTTCTACCCTGAAAATTTCTGTGATATCACTTCCCTGAAATGCATTTTTATTATTTCATGTCAGTTCATCTAAGTGTTCCCTATCATGTGTTGGAAAAGATGAGACTACTCTAAGGCCCTTCTTATTTGACTATTTATAAACTATAATTAAAGGTCAACCTCAGTACCTCCACAGAACTTAAGTCTCATTCACTTTTTTCATTCATAGTACATTATTTTTTAAGTAGGTAGCAGATATTTTATTTTGAAGGAGAGTAAATGACTTAAAGCCATTCAGCGTAATTTAGAGGATCACAAAAACCTATGGTTTTGGTTTTTAAACAACTTTATCACTGAAACATCTGGATTACACTCCAAGTTGGACACTGATACTATACTTCCATGGGAAATGGTTTCTTCTTGTAAATGTTGTCCTTTCCATTTTCCCTATAGTCTTGGAAATGTGTGGATTGTGTGAACTTTTAGAATCATTATTTTTAACACACCTATCATGGACACATTTGATAATGAGATATCCATATCCTGAAAAAAAAAGAAGAAGATCCTTCACCAAGCCCAAAAGAAGTGATAAAATAATCTCTGGAAAAAAATAACAATCATCCATTAGATTATTTTTTTTAAATACTAAGAATAAGCTTGGTAAGTAATACATTACTGTACTAAGAAAAGTGATATAAATGCAATTTTAATTTTTAAAGTTGTTGCAGATTACTACAAGGAGAGCATAAAAAGCTGGGTACATGGGCTGGAGTTGTGTCTCAGTGGTAGACTACTTTGCTAGCATGTGCAAAGCACTGAGTTTTATTCTCAGCAAAACATATAAAGAAATTTTTTTTTCGGTTTTATTTTTTAAATACATCAAGCATATTGCATCACAATTCTTATTACAAATATAGAACAATTTTTCATACCTCTCTTTGTATATAAAATATGTTCACATCAATTCCTGTCTTCATATATGTACTTTAGGTAATAATATTTATCACATTCCACAATCCTTGCTAATATTTACACAACACTTCTACATTGGCCACTTTATATAAAATTGCCTCAGGGATTTAATGCATTAATCAAATAGATTTTCTGCAGCCTATGAAGTGCTGTTGGAATGACTATTATAAAAATCTAAAATTGTCATGTATGGTGGCATATGCCTGATATTCTAGAAGCTATGAAAAATGATGCAGGAGAATTGTTAGTTCAAAGACAGCCTCATTAACATAACAAGGCTACAATCAACTTAGTGATATGCTGTCTCAAAATATAACATAAAAAGGAATGTGGTTGTGTCTCATTGGTATGCACCCCTGGATTCAATACTCAGCACCAAACCAAATAAAACCAAGCAAATATCTCATAATTAATAGGGATTCCAGGACACACAAATATGTAAAAATATTGGTGACAATATAAATTTAATAAATATATTTTTTAGAACGTGTTAAGAATCTTTAATAGCCCAAAATAAAAATGCCACAAAATCCACTAGTAATAATTTGGGGTAGCAGTGCAAGGTTCTACCTGCCTGTACTCCTAGTGGCTTAGGAGGATAAGAGTTAGAAAATTAGGGGTTTATTCTCAAGGTAAAGACCAGTCTCAAGAACTTGGCAAGGTTCTAAGAAACTCAGCAAAACCCTCTCTCAAAATAAATAAAAAAATAAAAGTTTTGGAGACTGGGTATGTAGCACACTGGTAAAGTGCCCTGGGGTTAATCTCCAGTATTTAAATAAATAATCAGATATAAATAATAATTCTTGGTAAAAAAATTATACAATCCACTAATAATAACTCTGGGTATATATGTAAAGGAATTAGAATATTTTACTAAATATATTGCCACATGTCTATTTTTTATTGTATCTTTATTCATAGTATCTAATAAAATGAAACAAATGAAGTACCTTTTAGACAGAAAGTATATCAGAAAATGCCTTCCAGTTGCAAGGCATCCAATTAGTCCATCCTTTCAGAAGCTACACACTTAAAATTAAAACTGGTCCCTAGAAGGCAAGACTCAAGATAGTGGTGTTTTCTAAATACTCCAAAAATTAGGAATCTCTGGGAACCTTGTTTCAGATATTCTAAAACTTAGAACTAAGTTCCCATTACAGTTTTTAAAATTTCTTAATTGGAACACATAAACCTCATTTAGGAGAGATTCATTCTTTTTAATGTCACCTAATTTTATTCTACTTTCTTCTCAGGTGAAAATCTCAGAATGATTAAATTAAAATCTTCTAAAAATGTCCTTCAGTTCTTGTAGAAAAACATAAATGATGCAACCATTTGAAATAAAACATGGGAAAATAATGATTGATAATGCTGAAAGTGGAGTTTTGATATAAGCCAAAATTTCTTAGTTTTCCAATTGAATATAGGTGCTTGTCTCATAAATTTTAAAGAAAAAAAATCTAAAAAGTAGAACTCCCATCATGTGGTATGAGGAGTGATATCAGAAAAAAAAAAAAAAAAAAAAAAACAACAAAAAACTCATTTTGGTGTGTCATCTCAGAAGTTTACTAAAGGTTTAGACAGAACACAGAGCAAAATGCATTTAGAATAGCTTTGGAAAAGGCATCCAGACTACCATATGGGTTCACTTTCATTCTTTGAGTGACCCATCTTTTTTTCTTCAAATTCAATCAGGAATCATCTCTGGGACAAAGGACTTTGTTGAAGGTGTTGTCACAAGTGTGCTTCAAGGTCTTTTACATTTTACATAGGGCTTAATGGTGCTCATTAACATACCTTCCAGTTAGCCTCCAGGTGTTGTTGAGTGAGGCCCATTATCCACATTAGAAGGTCATTCTACTATCTATTCTATTTTATATAGTTATTCTCTGTGAACAGAGAACCCTAGTTTTGGATATGTGAACAGAGAGTTAGAAAACTAGGGGTTTATTCTTAGACCTATGGAGAGCTCAGCTGAAGTTCTGGATTTCAGATTTTTGTTCTGATTTGAGATACTGCTTCCCCTACATTTAAAAACCTCAGGACTCATAAGGAGAATGAGTTAAAAGCCAGAATTATCAAATTTGTGAGGCCCTAAGAATCTCAAAGGGACCCTGTCTCTAAATAAAAATATAAAAAAGGGGTGGGAATGTGAATGAGTGGATGAACGCCTCTGGGTTGAATTTCTGGTACTGTTAGACCAGGACGCAAGAAAAGACCACTGACTCCAATTAAAATCAAATTAAAGCAAGCTTATTATTTCGACCGGCCGGGCTGCCTTTCCCTCCCAAAACGGCGGGAACAAGACAGCCCCGAGGCTTCTTTGTGGCCCAGTTTTATAGCCCAAAAAGTTACACAAAGGGGGGGTTACAGATAACAACATTCTGAAGAGCATAACACAAGTTTACATTTTTGCTGGCCCCGGCATCAGAATTTATGGAGATCTTAGAGACTCAGAGAGGGTCATTGTCCGGCCAGGGAAGGCCAGAATTTATGAGGCGTCACTAAGGTTTAGGAAAGGGTTGTTATCTGGTCAGGGAAAACCGGACCTGGGTGAGTTCAGGGCACGGGCAGGCATTCCAATCAGCTCTACAACATCAACTAATGGCCAGGCCATACAGACATCCTGATATTTTTACAGAAAACAGAAATGAATCCTTCATAACTTGTGACAAGCTGGCTTCTAATCTAATGAGATAACTAGGCTAGGTATATCATTCCCCCCTTTTCTGATGTGTCCCTTTCAAATCTTTGATAGGGAGGGGAAGAGCACTGAGGGAATTTGAATCCCTCAGGTAACAGTCTCTAAATTTTTAGAACTCACCCAAAACTGGTCTCCCTGATTTTACCTGACTTAATTAATTACTTATATTGATAATCTTTTTATTTTTGGCTCCATTGTTGTAAGAAGAGAGGCGTCACTCATTTTGGCTTCTTCTGAGCTGAGAGAGGGTGACGTGAGGGGGCACGGCGTGAGGGACATGAGTTTCCTTTTAGAAGTCAGTTCGGTTTGAAGTCTGGTTGGGGAAGAACAGGTTGTAAAGTCATCTGGGGATGGGTGCTTTTATGAGAGAAACAAAAACCATGAGTACTGAATAAATGTTGCAGCAGCTGGAACGTGTCACTGTATAGAAGTTCCCTCACCAGGCTTTAACCTTCCCAGTTATCAGGACTATAAGCATAACATTTAACTTTTAGTGTTACAGATGTCCCTCCCCATAAGATACAGTTTAATAATTTAATGTCATCTGATCTTGCAAAATTCTTTTACTAGTATGAGCTCTGTGTCTAATAGAGAAACCTTTAATTCTGTTACTCAGGGCTGGATAATCATACTAGCAAACACTAAGCCTACCTGTGTAGGTTAGGAATATCTGTAGGCCTTAAACAAAAAAAAACTTCTGTCTCTGGCAGCTCCTCTTGATAGTCTCTTTCTATAGTTATCAGGCATTTCTGTCTGAGAATCCTTCTTTGTAGCCTCCAGTCTTACTTATTTTGGGAGGCTAACATAAAGTGTATACCTTAAAATATTATTATTATTATTTAAAATGCCCAGAAATGGCTGTATTTTGGTTTTAATGTCTTTGCTAAGTGTTTAAGATGAAGCAGTCAAACTGACTTTTGTTTCTATCTAAAGTTAAGAGTCAGCTTAGCTTTTATGGGAGTCATTCCTGGGGGAAACTTCTCAGTTCTGCTAGTGCCATTTGCGCTAGGATGGGTCTAGGTCTTGCTTGACCATGTGGCTTCCCTCGGAAGCACCAGGGATGTCTCCCTTCTCTGATGACTCTCCTCTTCATAGCAAATGCACTGATTGGCTTTCTGTTCTCCAGTGGTCTCATTAGTCTCCCTGATTGGGAGGTTATGTGGCCCAGAGTTGCAAAGCTCTTTAGAGAAGTCCCCTGTTCCCTGGATTCAGACTGACTCAGAGGGCAAGAGCCAAATATTGGTTTTTCTGACCCTTTAAATTTAACTTTAATTTTAAAACTTAATCTTAAACATCCAGCAAATAAATTTTAACAGCCTTATATTAAGGGTACTGGGCTTTAATGTCTATAACTTTATAATTATTTATCTTTTTATTAATTGGGGTCTGTATTATCCTATCTGTCTTGTAGGTGATGGCTTATTATCTCGAACTAACCCACGTTGTGTTCTTAAAGCAACACTTCTGTAAAACACTAACAGGGAATCTTTAGATCACTTATAAGGAAATTACAAAATAAAATTAACAAGAGTAAAAACACTTAGTTCGTGTAACAGCTTCCCTGAATTTTTGGCTGAGTTATACATTATATCCCCTGTTTGAGATCCTAGTAATCTTGACAGAAAAAACAACAACAAAAAAACAAACTTTTGAACATAACTTTAAATGAACTAAAATCTGGCCTACTGTTTTCATAGTCATTCTCACATGTAGTAAGATGGGACACAGAGCCTCATCTCAGGTAAGGCAGGGCTCTTTATAAATCTTAAGTGTTTTAGTTCTAAAGCTGATCTTTGTATTTTTAATTATCATTTTACAAAGTTTACATAAATTGTTTGAGGTCACATGAACATTAGTTAACACCATATGATATCACATTTAAAACATGAATTAAAGAAAGGCTGAAAGTTTTTAACCTTTACATAGATTAGGCTCTCATTAACTTAAGAATACATTCAAATTGTTCCCCAATGTAAATAGTAACAAAACTTTACATATCTTATTGATAACAGGTAAATAAATCCCCAATATATTTTTTACCATACAACTTCTGAACACCAGCTTGATATAATGCTCTTTCAAAGTTTCTACCTTACAGACTTGTATACCTGGAAGATATGAGCACATTAATAGCATCACAATTACATTGATGTTTCTACATTAACCAAGTTTAACTTTTAAAGAAATGGCAGTACAGTGCTCTAAAATAACAGTTCTTATTTAACCAGTTATTTAATTTTTATGGTTGCTTGCTCCAGAAAAAAATAAAACTTAATAAACACAATGTTATGGGTAAACTAATGTTTTAAGAAATTTTTGTCTCTTTAACACATGACTGATTTTTACAATCTTATACAGACCTTAGTACAATCTTATACAGACCTTAGTAAATCAATCAGATATCCAACAAAAGTACTCATGAATGAGTAATCCCATATCAAATTTACTTTACTTATTTATCAAAATATTAGACAAATGTATTGAACAGTGTAAACCATTTTTTTTGTTGAAGGAAAAGTCCTAGAACCAAGGCATATTAGACATTTTATAGACATTAATATTTTATGAGTTTTTTTAACACCTAGGAAAACCTGTAAGCTTAAATTTAAAGACATTTATTTTTATCTGTTTATCCAATTTAAATTGAACCATTTAAATCACATGAATTAAAGATCTTTGGATCCATTTTTAAAATTTGTTTTTATGAGCGCTCCTTATATATGTTAATTTGTATATCATATATATGATATACGGACATATGTATATATAGACATACAACACATAACAAAAGTGTGCACACATAACAATAGTAAAGGCCTTAGTAGCTTTTCGCAGGTGAAATCTCCATTGCAATGTTTCAAAAACTCCACAGTTGGTCAAAGATAGGACTGATCAGAAAAACATTAACCTAGGTCTGTAGGGTCAAAATCATGAGCTCAAAAAAATACAGAATCTAAGGAAAAAAAACAAGAGTCCTAGTAAAAATGACTGGCCAGTAATTAGTAAATACCATACAATTTACTTTTTTTCCTTAGGTCTTAGATCAGTCTCCTACTGAGCTTGCAGGCTTCTTTCATTTGCATTTCAACATAAGTCCTGGCTGAGGTCTGGAAGGAGCAGGGAAAAACTGCTATTCTGAGCAGACACCTCAGGCCTAAGGCATTTTAACTATAAGTCATAATTTTCAGGTTCGAATGTTGAAAATTATGATACAAGTTTAAGATACAATTCACCAAATTTTATATCTTTACATCTTGTTTTGTCATCAGATACCATACTATGATTTACTATCCTTGTCCAAATTAATGCACTGGTACACACAGTAGCATTTTCCCAGGCTACCCAATTCGAAATTGGTGAAAAAAAGACTGAATGATTAGGAAGTTACTTGCCAACTTGGAAGTAGAGTTCTTTAGTTTTCCATCCTAAGTATTTAAGTTCTCTGGCATGAATTATCTGAAATCATAAACTAAACAATTACCTAAACCCAACTTTTAACTGCAGCATTGTGCAATGCATCAAAAACCCATTCAGATACCACATTGTTACAATAAAACATCATCTTTTAGACACACATTCAGCCAAGATCATTCCCAAGAAACAATTTATAATATCAACACACTATTGCACATGTCTTAAAGGGTCAGAAACAAAGACACAGGACAGACAGAGAGGAGCTCCAGACTATGGCTGACAGACAGAAACCATTTAAAACAGAGCAGAGAAAAATCTCCTACACCAGTGGCACCATAGATGTCCCCACAAGGGGACCAGATGTTTTCACAGAGGGGCAACCTGAAATATAAAATCAAGGGTCTCCATGGCGACTTTACTGCATTAAGTGTCTCCTTTTTCTTTTTCTCTTTTCAAGAAGACAGAGGTGGCATAATCCTTACAGTACAGGGAAGGAAGGAGGGAATCCCCGAAGCAACAGAGCTTCGGCAGCTGCTGGGAGTCCCTCAGTCCCTCCTTTTACATACAGGATTCCACCTCAAGCACACTCCATCTCTTAACATTTCAGTAGTCAGTTCTCAAAAAGTTCGGGGGGGGCGGTGATATCAAAATTTGTAACTGAAAGTTCGATTCCTGACCTTAGAGCCAATTAATGCCAATTTAATAATGAGGACAGGGTTTTGAGAAAAAGAAAAAGGGAGGTTTATTGCTTTGCTAACAAAGGAGAAACACAGGGGACTCTCTTGATCTGGAGGGGCAAGGGGTTTTAAAGGAGTCTCACTTGTTAACCTGGGAGATACTCAGTTCTTAGGTCCCCAGCAGGCATTGCCCTCTGCACTGGAGGTGCTTCAAGCAGCCAGCTAGGGGCTTCTCTCCTCCTGCTTAACAAAGGGGGGTAAAGTTCATCGCAGTTCTTTAAAACACAGTCCAAAGGGGTGTCAGGCTGACTTGCTTTATTACCCATTTTCACATCCAATATCCTTAAGTTTTTACCACAGAAATCACACAACAAAACGCACAAAACAAACAAACAAAAACATATAGAACACAGAACAAAATACAAGAAAACAGAAACCCGGCGCCGAAACAGAACAGAAGAGCAATGCAACGTCTTGCCAAAGCTCCGGGGTAGGAGCGCGTGCGTGCCCGTCGGCACCTCTCTACCCTTCCAGAGGAATTCCCTACAGAACAGAACAGAAGACAGAACGATTTCTCGTTACTGTCCGGACAGGAGTATATGTGAGCCTCGCCAGGCCACCTCTCTGTCATCAGAAGAGATCTCCCTTAACCGGATACCAGATGTTATAAAGGCGCCACTTACCTATGGAGGCCTCCTCCCCAGGTGCTTGCTGATAGTTTAGTGCGGCAGTTCACTGCAGTGCTCCGGGACCGAAGGCTCACTCCGAGGCCTTGGAACGTCTCAAGTTGCGCACCCCCTAGAGTGGCTCTCCAGCCCGGAGCCCTGGAGCGAAGGCCGGCTTCAGAATTTCCAGCAGTCTGCTCTTGTGGTCTGGCCGGGCAGGGTCATCTCGCTGGGGCCTCCAAAATGTTAGACCAGGACGCAAGAAAAGACCACTGACTCCAATTAAAATCAAATTAAAGCAAGCTTATTATTTCGACCGGCCGGGCTGCCTTTCCCTCCCAAAACGGCGGGAACAAGACAGCCCCGAGGCTTCTTTGTGGCCCAGTTTTATAGCCCAAAAAGTTACACAAAGGGGGGGTTACAGATAACAACATTCTGAAGAGCATAACACAAGTTTACATTTTTGCTGGCCCCGGCATCAGAATTTATGGAGATCTTAGAGACTCAGAGAGGGTCATTGTCCGGCCAGGGAAGGCCAGAATTTATGAGGCGTCACTAAGGTTTAGGAAAGGGTTGTTATCTGGTCAGGGAAAACCGGACCTGGGTGAGTTCAGGGCACGGGCAGGCATTCCAATCAGCTCTACAACATCAACTAATGGCCAGGCCATACAGACATCCTGATATTTTTACAGAAAACAGAAATGAATCCTTCATAACTTGTGACAAGCTGGCTTCTAATCTAATGAGATAACTAGGCTAGGTATATCAGTACCAAAAAGAAAACAACACAAAACATACACACACACACACACAAAAAAAATTAAACAAACAAACAAACCCTCATGAGTAACAAGCCCTAAAATCAACAGCCTATCTCATGCATAAGTACAACAAATAGACTTGGGGTTCTCTCTTGATATTTGTCTCAGTCTTCACTACACAATCTGAAGACATGCATGACTCATGGCACATGGAAGCCCACAAAGGGCTTTAGAAAGAAGCTGAAAACACCATACAATTATGGAACAAAATTCCCAGGTTTTCAACTGGTGATCTAAGCCTCAATAGACTAGTCAGAGGCAGATGAGGGCTAAGGTGCCCCACAGAGACCCTCTGGCCACAAGATTCTGGAGAGGTCCATGAGGAGTCCCTTGCTATGACTGCCAGTTTCCACCATTGCCACTCCTGTCAGCTTTAAGCCACCTTCCTACCCAGTCTCAACATAACAAGGCACACATACCATTTCCTGGCTTTCAGGGTTCGCAGCGTTCTCCCTGCTATTTGTTTTCAGATTCTGCATAGCACAGACACCTGGGCTCCGGATCCAGGACAGAAGCCTACAAAAAGATTGAAAAAATGGCGGGTTCCAGACACCAAGGGAACAGAAGATTGTGGAAGCCCGCCCCCTCATAACCGGCTGCATGAGGATTGGACAGTTCTCACCTAAGAGACTGATTGGTCAAGGCTTCAGGCACTGCCTCCAGCCTGAGCCAAGTGGGTGTAGAATCCATCTCAATGACAGGCTGCTCCATTGTCATTGTTAAAAGACTACAGATCACGGCTGGGAATGTGGCTCAAGCGGTAGTGTGCTGGCCTGGCATGCGTGGGGCCTGGACACCATGTACAAAGATGTTGTCTCTGCTGTAAACTAAAAAAAATAAATATTAAAAAGCTCTCTCTCTCTCAAAGAAAGACACTTAAAAAAAAAAGACTACAGTGCTGAGGATGTAGCTTAGTGAATAGAGTGATTGTTTTGCTTATATAAGGCCATGGATTCAATCCCCTGAAATACACACATACACTCCCACCAAAAAAAAAATAAATTAAGTAAAGGACTTTGGGGACTAGGGTTATGGATCAGTGGTAGAGTGCTTCCCAAGCATGCGTGAGGTACTGGGTTGAACACCCAGCATCACATTAAAAAAACCAACAAACAAACTACTAATGGTATTATGTTCATCTAAAACAAAAAAATTCAAGAAAAAAATAAAGACTGTATTCGACTTGTGCACCCTCACTACAAAACCCATAAACACTTTTTATATATAATTTATACATATATGTCTTCAGACAGTGTATAAAATTCTCCTGTGATGGCTTTTCAAGTAACTTATATTACAGGTATGTTTCAAAACCCTGAAATCCTCCCCACGTCACTTATTATTAGTATTAGTATTAGTATTAGTATTAGTATTAGTATTAGTATTAGTATTAGTATTAGTATTAGTATTATTTGAGGGTCTGTGAATGCTGTTATTTTAAGGCAAAGTTTTTTTTCCAATACTAGGATCTATCCCAGAGGGAAGTGTATTGACATTTAAAACTGTTTATAAGGTTAAAGCAACTTGTGAATAAATATGTACATATTTTTATTTATAAAAATGATATCACAATTTCTTTAATGTTTTTTAACTTTTCTGCTCTTTGTGAACTTTGAGAGAGCTGCCATCTACAACTCAGAAGTATACAAAAGTGGACCCTGTTTCTCACAGGATTCTGGGCACAGATCTATTTCCATTTTAGATATTATACTGTAACCAAAAGAAAACTGGAAAGAAAACTCTAGGTCATCAGATCATCAGTAACCCAGAAACTAGAGTGTAAACATTTTAAAGAAAAACTTATTTTGCAGTTTTGTCTTTAGCCTAATGCAGGGTTGTGATTTCAATTTTCTTCTTTAGTATGGGTTACTGTGAGAATATCATCAAATATTAAAACATAGAAGTCCACATATATTTCTATATAATTCAATAAAGTCTGTCAAGAGATTAAAGTTAAATTGAAATTAATAAAAATTTAACCACTCCCTGTAAGGCACGATGTGTTTTTCACATAACTTCAGTTCCATGTGTGATTGAATCCTGGCACTCAGTTAGTAGATTAGTTATCTATCACTGAATAAGAAGAAACTATATAAACATTATTGTCCCATGTGTGGAATTATCATCAATTAAGGCTGGTTTCATATGGGAACCTTTTTACTGAATGTACTTATGCAATAGTTGATAAGGTTACTGAACTTCAGAGGGAGATATGGTTGCCAAAAAAAGCATCCTTCATCTCAGAATCAAATAAATTAAGGAGGACTCATTCTCATGGTGGTTATAGTATTGTGAAAGCAAAAATAAAGTATTCAAAATGTTTCCTGACTAATACACTTTCATAGGCACAGCTTTACATAAGTCACACACACACAAAAAAAATAAGAGCTCAGATCCAAAGTTTGGGAAACATACTCTGCACTTTGGCCAGAAGAGGAGTAAGAACACATTGTCAACTTTATGTGTACTGATAAGGCTAAAGAATTGTTAATATGTTGACACTCAGTATCATTTTGCATGTTGTGATAGATGAGGTTTACATAGCTGTTCAGAGTGAAAGAATATTTGAAAGGTCTCACAAATATTAAGCAACTTTACTGGAATTCAGGATCAATTCTATGTGACCCTCTAGATTACATGAACTATCAATCTTTCATTATTGTCTTATAAGTTAGATGGTGGCACAAAAAAGCAGGATTTTTTTTTGTACCAAGGACTAGACTCAGGGCACTTTATCACAAATCACATCTCCAGCCCATTATTTTAAGACAAGCCATGTTCTCACTAAGATGGTTAAGACCCCACTAAGTTGTTGGGTCTAGCTTGAATTTAAAGTCTTTCTTCCTCAGCCTCTTGAGTCACAAAAATTACAGACATGCATTAAAATATTGGCTCTTGTTCTCACGTTTATGAACAAGCAAAATTGAAATGCTAAGCAGAGAAACAGTTGTTATAATCGCCCCTTTGTTAATTCTGGCTTATTTTCTTAGGTTTAAATATTGAAACCAATATTTAAATGTATAGTGAAGGTAAAATTATCTATTATAGTCAACAGTCTGTTGATCTCCATTCTATTCAGATAATATTTTACTGACTAAACTTTGATTTAATTTGAAAATGTTACTCAATATGTTTGAACTTCTGGTTTTTCTGCTGGAATTATTAGGATAATAATAATTATTAGGATAATAAAAATAAGGTTCAAACCTTACAGCCTATGGAAAATTATGCTGTGGTTATAGCTAAAGAGAAGACTATATGATAAATAAAATTTTAAACTCATGAGGATGAGGTATTTTCTTTGTTATTTTTCTATGTATTCTTGGTGAATAAGATATAGAGTACACAGTAAAATCTTTAATCATACAAAGCAGGCTCTATCTCTAGTTAATAAAGAAAAAATATGAAATACAAAAAGTTGTGTTGCAAATCACATGACACTTGGTTCATTAACAGCAGCACCTGAATGAATTTCTGCCATATTCCATTGTATGTATATTCTAGATCACCAAAATAATATCAGTATTACTTCAATACATATTACATCTTTAGTTGCAGCCACAAAGCAGTTGATCAATGATAAGTTGAAAGAATGATGGGCTTGTCAGGATACCATCTGGAGATGGCTTTTAGTAATCCTCGGCAAGGGGATTGTGTTCTAGTCATATCACAATACAGTGTATTTTTTGTGGCCTGTGGATGCAGAGCTCTTACTTCCTTGCTAATAGATCATTGCAGAAGACTTCAGGTATGTAGATGTTTTGATGATGAATCCTAAAAGGGTGGATCATTGGAAATGCCAAACATGGCTATAACTACTCTCTTGTTGATGCTTCCAAAGGTTATAATAATAGTAATAATAATTATTATTATTATCATTATTATTTGTTCAAGTAATAAATACCCTGATTTAGTGTATGTATTCATTTTCATAAACATTTTCTTTTGAGCATGTGTTCACTATGTAAAATATTGACAATTCACCTTTGTTTGCTGGCCTATATATGAAAAGGCCTATGGAATGATGCTGGAATCTAAGGGTTGAAAGCTCTGGTCTGTCTGGGAGCTAATTTTTTGTTGTTGTTGTTTTGTTTTTTTGAATAAACATGACTACCCTTCCAACTCTGCCTAATATCTCTCAATTGCTAGAGATCCAAATTTTACATCCTGGGTCTCAACACCCACACAGCAACTGGCATAGTCTTTAGGATATTTGCATGTGAGAGATATCTCAGTCCTGATAGATTAGTAGAGGTTGTTAGGGGAGTGGTGGCTCCTATGAACACCAAGAAGCATACAACATTTAGTTGCCTAAGTCCTATCACACTGGACTCTTATGGAGAGTTGTGATATAATGGGATTAGTTCCTTGTAAGCAGAAATAAGGATTCTGACTGCACTGTGGGCAAACATGAACCCTGCAATTTGAAGTGTCAATGAAGTGTTGAAGCCCAGGCCCCAGCACCTGGCCAAATAAAAAATGTGGCAGCAGTGGAATAGATGATTTGGAGAAGTAGTCAAAGGAGTTATGTGCAGCTGCTCTGGCCATGGGATAAATGGTTTCAATAGATCTGACAGCAAAAACTGATGCAAGTCTATGACAGATTAGCAGAATGAGGAATTGCAAGATAATCAAGAGGTCTAGGAATCCAAAATACATCCAGGAGAGTAAGATCTCTGTATTTTGAAAATACCTATCAACCTTCCCCATTGTGATGTTGAGTCTGTAGAGAAAAAGAAGGATAAAATCCTTCAAGTCCAGTCAATGGATGATGCATAAAATGAAACAACAGGAGCCAATGGCTCCAGTGAACAACTGGCATGGCCATCCCAGGTATCCAAGTTTACCCCATTTTACCTGTTAAGTAGAACTGATGGACTTAAAAAAACAATTGACCCAGGTGTCAAGAGAGCAAGATTATTATTTTTTTGTCTGTAAGAATTAGAGATAAACAGCATTCTGTGCTGCATTCTAAAAATCGAGAGGTTAGCATTGCTCCTTACAGTAGAAGTTGTAAAATGCTCAATACCATGAGGCATTTAGGGCCAAAAAAAAAGACCAAAAAGTCTAAGTGCATTAATACAGCTTCCAGAAAGCTACCTTTTTAGCAAGTAGACAAGGTCACAAACACTCAGATTCAATGTATGTACTCAAGGTCAAAAATATTTTTTTGTGAGCATGCTCTTGCATTAGTCAAATGTTGTTGATGTGCCTTCTTTGTCTGACCTCCATAAAAAATTCAATTTGATAACTTTGGAGGCTGAGGGATAGAAGCTAGAGGCTGGTTATGGGCTATTGCTGCCTTCAGAAGTAGCATGCCTACCATCCCAAAAGTTCCTCACATCTTCTTTCAACTGCTTGAGCCCCAAACATTGCTTTTTTGATATGAGTACCTACACAGCAGCCACAGATGTAAAACTATTTTTAGTTTGAGACTATCACAAATCCTCTGCTTTATGCAAGGAGTATTGTGTTGATCTGTAGAAATGCTCCCAGATAATATTCGTATAGTGGATATTTAGTGCATTATTTATTTTAGATAACATATATTGCCTTAATGTTGTCTCTCACTCATTTTTATGTGGTGTTTCATGTTTCATACTCTCCATTTATAAAATTTTTGTGATATGAATACAGTGTTTTTGTTGTAGTTTCCATACCATGCTGCATTTTTATCATGACTGTAATGAAATATATCTGTTTTTAAGTTTCTCCAGATATGAAATTTTAAAATATTGCTTTTCTGTGATTTTTCAATTCAGTTCTCAGTCATTTTCCATGTTTATTTTAAATCCTTTCTATAAGCTTCAGAAGTTTTTCTCAAACATATTATCCCCATTGAATAAAAAGTTCACCAGATGTAATTTTTTTTCTTATTCTTTTTTTTTTTTTTTTAAGGGAAGAGGAATGAGTACTTAACTCAGGATAGTTCTCCTAAACCCCTGTATCATCAGCCCTTTTTAATTGTATTTTATTTTAGTTTTAGTTTTCAGACAAAGTGTTGCTTAGTTGCTTAGGGCCCTCTCATATTATTTAGACTTAATTAGAAATTGTGATTCTCCTGATTATGTCTCCAAAATTATTAAGATTGATGACATGAGCCACCATATGTGTGTAACCCCCCTTTTTGAATAAATGCCACTACTTAACTCTTAAGAGAATTTAAAAATAATGATGAATCATGGCTCCTAAAGGAGATAAGATTTGCCTTTGTGTCAGGTATATTTGATCTTGATATGTACTTAAAAATTGTGGGCACACAAGAAAGCATATTTGTAAGATCCTGTCACAAAATAATAAAAAAATGAAGATAAAGCTCAGGAATAAGATTCCCTCAGTTTAACCACCAGTGCTACACTCATATAAACACACACACACACACACACACACACACACACACACACACACAGTACTTGTGGGATTTTGAAAATATTTTTTGACACTGAACAGCTGTAAAAACCTCCTCTATTACAAAAGGTAGAATTAGTGCCATAATATCAGTAGTCCTTTAGCCTTATCTGTGTACAGAAATTTGGTAATGCAATTTTACTCCTGTGCTAGTCGAATGCAGAATGTATTCTCCAAACTTTGGGTCAGGGCTCTTATTATTATTTATGGCTTATATAAATTTGTGGTTATGAAAGAGTACTTGTCAGGTACCTAGTCAGGAAATATTTTTTAATGTTTTTGCTTTTGCTTTTAGAACACTGTCCCCTTGATGAGAACAAGTCCACCTTAATTTATTTGATTCTGAGATATCATATGAAGAAGATTCAGGGTGTTTTAGTTTGGTTACCAGATCACCCTCTGAAATTCAGTAATCTTAACAGCTAAACACATGCTGCAAAAATATTGCAGATGAATGCAGTTCAATCTAAATGTGAACTAGTAAGTTTTAGAGTGACGTCTTATATAGTTATAGACAACAATATACCCACTGTAGTGAAAAAGTCAGGATTTAATCACATGTGGTACAGTGAATATCTGGAAAACAGCAGATACCTTATAAGTAGTATTTTAATTTCTCATATTTAATTTTATATCCTCAGCCCCAATTCTTAGTATTTTAACAATGAAAATGGAACAACCTGCCTTTTGGACTTGATTCTTAGCCTACTTGGCTTAGGTTGGAGGCAGTGCCTGAAGACTTGACCAATCAGTCTCTTAGGTGAGAACTGTCCAATCCTCATGCAGCCAGTGATGAGGGGGAGGGCTTTGACAATCTTCTGTTCCCTTTTTTCCTGGAACCACCATTCTTTTAATCATTTTATAGGCTTTCTGTCCAGAAACAGGAGCCCAAGTTTCTGTGCTAAGAAGAATCTTAAAACAAATCACAGGGAGAATGCTGAAAACCCTGAAAGCCAGAAAATGGTAAGTGTGCCTTGTTATTCTGAGACTGGATAAGTAGGTTGTTTGAAGCTGGCAAGAGTTTCAATGGCGGAAAATGAAAATTGTGGCTAGGGACATGTTGTGAGGGGGTAACAATTGTGACATATGCAGTACAGGAGAGAAATAAAGAATGTCCATGCACTTTTGCCCCTTTCAATGCTTTATTCTCTCAATTATTCAATAGAATTTCACTCTATAGGTTCTTAATGAAGAAAACAATAATTCTTAATTCTGGGTACTGCAAAAGACATAATAAATTCACAGAAACACTTGTAAATTAATTATAAGCACTGCAAAGACACTTCATCATAATAGGCTAATTATAGACATTCCCTCTTCATGTTAAGTTCAAAAGTCTCAATTCTTAGTCTTTATGTCCAGCATATGCACACTCACTCAGACCAGAGTGGTCAGGTCAAAAACAAAGGCAGGCCTTTCCTGGTGTGGAGCAGATGACTGTTTGAGGAGAGGATAATAGGAAGAAGTTGCAGCTCTCACCAGCATCCATACAAGGGGGTAGAGTTTTTGAGTGGTTAGAATTATGCAGAGGATCAGAAAATGAAGACAAGTGATGGGATGTCAGGTCCTCATTAGGCTCTCTTGCTCAAGTGCATTATTATTTTGGCTGGATGAATCTCTGTTCATTAGTTCTATTATTTATATTGAATTTTGGGCTTTTTGACCCCACCCCTTGCAATCTTCTTCAGCTACCACGAGATTTCTCCTTCTCATTTACCCTGGGGTCAGAAACATCTAGTCTGGTGATCTCCACCCTGAACTTTTTGCATTTCTCTCTTATCAGGCTAGGACAGCCTGCCAGGGGCTTCACTCTGTTTATAGGTTGAGGGGAAGTAACTTGTTTGAGGCCATACTGGAGTGCTCTGTGTGTGTGCCTGGTGAGACTACAGGTTTGAAACTGGAGTTTTTAAAATAGAGTTGTGTAGGCTCAGGCCTAAGACCATCTTCAGAGGACTCATCAGAGGGTCTCTGTGGCAGCTCAACCTTCACCATCACCCCCCCTTACTAGTCTAGTGAAGCTTAGATCAACAGTTAAAAACCTGGGCATTTTGTTCCATAATTGTATGGTGTTTTCAGCTTGTCTCTAAAGCCCTTTGTGGACATCCATGTGCCATGAGTCCAGCATGTCCCCACAGTTCTTTTCATGTTCATACACAGGCAGAATTGGGATGTCAAACAGAAAAGGAACTATTATAATCATCCCATTTTAAATGGTGTCTTATTTTCTAAGATTTAAACATTGGACTTGTTTTGACATATAATGAGGAAATATTATCTATTTTAAAAAGGAGTCTGTTGACTCACATTTTATCTGCACAATTTGGAACAGTGTAAAACTTGCGTTAATTTGAAAATATAATTCATCCTGTTAAATTTCTGTGCTTTTACTGCACTCTATTAGAACACTGGTTTCAATGCCCATGCAAAATTATGATGAATTTACAGCTAAAGAGAAATCCATATAATAAATAAAATATTAATAATATTGATTTTAATACTTTTTTGTTTCATATTTCTAACTTAGTTAGCAATATATGGAATTGAACTCATAAGTCCTTTATCACTGAGTTACATTCTCAGTTCTTTTTCTTCTTTGTTTTATGACAGGATGTTTCTCAGTTGTAAAGGCTAATCTCAAACTTTTGATCCTCATGCATCAGAAACCTGTATCACTGGGTACTGCAAAAGACATAATAAATTCACAGAAACACTTGTAAATTAATTATAAGCACTGCAAAGACACTTCATCATAATAGGCTAATTATAGACATTCCCTCTTCATGTTAAGTTCAAAAGTCTCAATTGAAGTGCATGACCCTCCACTGGCTATTTTGTAACATTCTTAAAAGTTGAGTATACAAACTAACCTAATGGTGCAAGCCTTTAAGTCTAGTTACTTCCAAGGATGAGGTACTTTCATTTTTTTCTTTTTTAAAATTTATCCATGGTGACTAAGAGGCAGATATTTGCTTTGAGAGATATATAATATTGTGCTGCATAATCACATGACATTTTGTTTGTTAACAGCAGCACAGTGTAAAATATTTAGTTGTATATGTATTCTAGATAATTAAAAGAATATTAGTATGGGTTCCGCACATATGCTTTCTGAAGTTTCAGTCACACAGCAACTGACTGATGATCATTTGCATAAATGATAAGCTTGTCTAGGTACCACTTGGTGGTGGCTTTTAGTAATCCTAGGCAGGGGTCTTGTGTTCTGGTTACATGACTTTGCAGCATACATTATTTTGGACTGGAGATTCAGATCTCTGGCTTTCTTGATAAGGGATTATTACAGAAAACTTCAGATGTTTGGATTTTATGATGAGGGATACTAAAAATTTGGATTTGGGGGCAGGCCCATGATGACTATAGATATGCTATCTTGGGCTGGGGATGTGGCTCAAGCGGTAGCGTGCTCACCTGGAATGTGTGCAGCCTGGGTTCGATCCTCAGTACCACATACAAACAAAGATGTTTTGTCCACCGAAAACTAAAAAAAATAAATATATTTTTTTAAAAAAGATATGCTATCTTGCTGATGCTTCCAACAGGTTGGTTTTTATTATATATTTAAGGTAATAAACACTCTGATTCAGTGTATGTATTCAAGGTCATAAATATTTGTTTTTCAGCATGTATTCACTATGTAAAATTTTTGAAATTGGCCTTCTTTTTTTGATATATATATATATATATATATATATATATATATATATATATATATATCCTATACAATGATGCAGGAGGCTATGACCACCTCTGCATAAGCATGACTAGTATGCCTAATGTGCCTTGTATATTTCAACTGCTAAAGACCGAACACTTGCTTCCTGGATCTGATATGCCACAAAGGAACTGGCATAGTCTTTAGGATCTTTTTAAAATAATTTTTTAAATATTTATTTATTTTTAGTTTTTTGGCAGACACAACATCTTTGTTTGTATATGGTGTGAGGATGGAACCCGGGCCACACACATGCCAGATGAGTCTGCTACCGCTTGAGCCACATCCCCAGCCCTCTTTAGGATCTTTTGTAGGTGAGAGATATCTGAGCCCTGGTATATTAGTGGTGTTGGTTTGGGGAGCGAGGAGCACCTATGACAATCAAGAAACATAGAAATTAGTATCCACAATCCTATTATAATGTACCCCTATGAAGATTCAAGATATTATGGGATGCATTTCCTGTTAACTTAAGGAAGGCTTCTGATTGCACTGTGTGTTTACAAGAACCCAGCAAGTTTAACTGTCAAGGACTACTTTAAGCAAAGGCTTTAGTCCCTGGCTATGGAAAAAAGTCACAGGAGTATCACTGATGACTTGTAGAAATAGCCTAAGGACCATGTGTATGTGCTAGGGCCATGATATGAGTGGTTTCTACTTATGTGACAGAAAAAAAAAATCTGACAGAAAGCTAGATATGGTGATTCATACCTGTAATCCCACCTTCTCAGGAAGCTGAGGCAAGAGGAACCTGAATTCAAAGCCACCCTCAGTAAAGGTGAAGTGCTAAGAAACTCAGTGAGACCACACTTCTATATAAAATACAAAGCAAGGCTGGGATATGGCATAGGGGTTAAGTGCCTGAGTTTAATTCCTGTTACCAACAAAATGAAACAAAACAAATAAACAACAACAACAACAAGGAAAAAAAAACTGATAAAAATGTATGAGAGACTGGCAGAATTATAAAATTGTAAGGCAAACAAGAAGACTATAAAGCCAGAACACAATCAGTAGAGTAGGATCTCTGTACTTTAAAAACACCCATCAACTTTCCCCATAGTGTTTACTGAGTCAGGGAAGGAGAAGGATGATAAAGGCCAGCAAATCCAGTCAATGGTGATGCATAAAATGAAACAAGAGCAGTCAATGACTCTAGTGAACTACTGGCAGTGCTGGTCCAGGTATCCAATTGCATCACATTTTACCTATCAAGCAGAATTTGTGGACTTATGAAAATAAGTTAACCATGAAGCAAGAGATCCCTGGATGGTTTGTTTTTATGTCTGTATGGTTTAGAGATGAATAGAATTCTATGTAGTGCCTTGAAAATGGAGAAGTTAGCCCTGCTCTTAACAGCAGCAGTTTTAAAATACTCAATGCCATGAGGTTTTATAGGGCCAAATGTGCCTGAGAGCATTACAAGGTGGCAGGGCTTTCAGAGGGCTAGGGTTGTAGTAGATAGCCAAGTTTATAAACTCATTGATTCAGTGTACATACTCAAAGACATAAATATTTGCTTGAGTTTATGTACTTACTTCAGTAAAATATTAGCAGTGTGCCTTCTTTGTCTGACCCGCAGTTCAAAAAAATTTCTATGAAATAATTTAGGGGACTGAGGGCTAGAAGCTAGAGGGTGGCTAGAGACAACTCTTGCCTTCAAATAAAGCAACCCTACTATCACACCTGCTCCTCACATCTTCTTTAAACTCCTGAAGCCCTAAACCTTGTTTACTGGGTCTCAGCCCCTGCACAGCAGTCAAAGACCTGAAAACAATTTGTAATTTGAGGCTAATACAAATCCTCTGATTTAAAGCAAGTTCAAAGGAGTATCATTTTTTTTTTTGTATTTTTGTTGTTGTTGTTATACTCCCAGATGGTATTCTTATAGTGTAGATTTGTGTATCTTTTGTTTTATAGATCACAAGCATTGCCATAATTACTTCTCTCCTTCATTATCTTATGTGAAATTTCATATTTTCAATTTGAAAAAGTCTTTTTATTAGGACTAGGGATTTAACTCAGGGGCACTTGAACACTGAGTCATATCTGAAAACTAACTTTCTATTTTATTTAGAGACAGATTCTCAGTGAGTTTCTTAGCACTACACTCTTGCTGAGAATGGCTTTGAATTCACAATTCTGTTGCCTCAGCATCCAGAGCCACTGGGATTGCAAGCATGTGCCAATGCAACCAGCTTCAATTTACAAAAAATGTTGAAATAAAAATACAGTCTTCTGGTTGCAGTATCCATAGCATGTTGCAATATTAACATGCCTGTAATAAAGCATATCCATTTTAAAATTTCTTGTCTCATGAGAAATTAAAACCATATTTTTATTTCAATTTCTTCAATTTAGTTTTCAGGCTTTTTCCTAGATTACTTCAAGTTCATGCTAGAAGTTTTGTACAGTCTTTGCTCAAACATATTATTCCCATGGGGATAGGGATAAAACAGTATGAGATAAATGGAAATTCTGCTTTTATCTAATTTATTTGTTTTTTTTTATTAATATTGAGTATTTAATTCAGGGGTATTTAACTACTGAGCTATATCCTCAGGTTTTGTGTGTTTGTGTAAGTTTGTGTGTGTGTGTGTGTGTGTGTGTGTGTGTGTGTGTATGTGTGTGTATGTGTGTGTGTGTGTATGTGTGTGTGTGTGTGACTATGTGCTTTCTTTTGGGTATTGAACCCAGGGCCCCGTGCAAATGAGGCAAACACTAAACTAATGTAGCTGTATTCTCACCCCTTTTTATTTTTTCTCTCCTTTTTCACAAGTTTTTAAATTTCTTTCTTTTTTTATTAATTTTGAGACAAGAGTCTTGCTGAGGTTCTTAGAGTCTTTCAACATAATTGAGACTAGTTTTGAACTTGTGATCCTCCTACTTCAGTCTATCAAATTTATAAGATTATAGCAAAGACCCACAATATGTGACTAATCATATTTTTAAAATAAATGTCACTATTTATCTTCAAATATAATAATAAAATAATGAAGAATCATGTGGTCTAGGTAAGGTAGGTTCTCCCTGTGGGGTCAGGCATATATAATCCTGAATCCACTTCAAGCTTATTAATAATTGTGAGGCTGCTGATTGTGGTGGCACACACCTGAAATTCCAGTGATTTGTGAGACTGAGGCAGTAAGATTGCAAGTCTGATAAAAGCTTCAGCAACTTAGGAAGACCTTATCTCAAAATAAAAATGAAAAGAAAAATAAAAAAGAAAGAATCAGAAATATCAGTGAGGAGTAATAATCTCCTCAGTTTAATTACCAGTACCTGCCCCCACACACTACTGGTGGTATTTTGAAAATGTTCTTTGACACTGAGCAGCTCTATTGGCCTCATCTACTACAAAGGGCAGAATGATACTGCCAAAATACCGACTGTTCTTTCCCTTATCTGTATACAGAAAGTTGGCAGTGTGCTTTTCCTCCTATTCTAGCAAAAATGCAGAATGTGTTTCCCAAACTTTGAATCTGGGCTCTTCTTGGTTTTTATGGCTTATGTTAGCTGTGGTATGAAAAATTATTTATCGGGTACCCAGTTAGAAACTCTTTTGAATGCTTTTGCTTTTACTTTACAAACACTGTCACCTTCATGATAACAAGCCCACATTAGTTTGATCATGAGATGTTCTGTTGAGGAGAATCAGGGTGATTTTTTTCACAGTGATATCACCCTCCAAAGTCAAGTAATCTTATCAACCATCAGCTAAACATATGCAGCAAAAATATCCCAGATGAACTCAATCTAACTGGTGAACAAAACAAATATGATTTAGTAAGTTTACAGTGATTAAAAAAGTACACTCACTGTATGCAAGATGTCAAGATTCAATAACATGTCCTACTGAAATTATTTGGAAAACAGCAGATATCTTATAGGTAGTGATTTAATTTTTTCTAGCTTAAGATTCAAGTTGAATCACTCATTATATGCTATTTAATTATTTAGAAATATGTAAAGACACATATGCCTTTTATTTGTGCTAATATTTTCAGAGTAACCTATAGCAAAAAAAAAAAAAAAAGACATCAAAACCCTGCCATTAGGCTAAGAACCAAATTGAAAAATAAAATTTTCTTTAATATGTTTATACTTTAGATTCTGGGCTACTAAAAAATCTGAATACCTGACCCTCCACCTCCTGGAACACCAATTCTTTGTACTTTACACTTTGATATCTGAAGTGGGAATGCATCTGTGGCCAGCATCTAGTGAGAAACAGTTTCCACATTTGTAAACTTCCTTTTTAGAGCCACCAGCTGTCTCAAAATGCATTGTTGCTCCTTTTTTTTTTTTTGGCCCTGATGAGAATATATCCAGGAATTGTATTCTATCACCTAGGACATAAAAATGAGTGGTCTAAGCCTTTCATCTTCCTGAAGTCAAGAAATTCATAGCTCTCAAACATGAAATTGGGATCAGTAAACTGAGATGTGCTTGAGATTTCAGGTAAATAGTGAATATTAAGATGAATTTCCAAAAATACATATATTCATTAATAAATTTGTGTGGTCAACCTATGATAATATTCTATGTAGAGTGGCTTAAATTATTACAAGTGATTTCACATGTTATTTTTTTAAACATTAATACTAGAAACTTTCAAATAACACTTGTGCTTCACAAATATTTTGATGGACATTGCTGCTTCAGGGGATGGATTACAAATTGAAAACTCAAAAACTCTTCTCCCTAAAACCATAGAGCATAATTTTATATAAAATTCAAGGTATTTTTTCATCATGTAATGAGGGGGTGGGGTTTACCAGAAATTAGCAAGGGAATTCAACTACTGAGCCACTTTCCCCAGCCATATTTTGCATTTTATATAGAGTCAGGGTATCATTGAGTTGCTTAGCACCTTCTTTAGAGGGTGGCTATGACTCATTATTTTCTGCCTCACCATTCTGTGCTGCTGGGATTGCAGGGGTACAAACCATGCACAGAAGCAATATTTTTATTTATGAGTAATATATACAAACATGTAACTTATAAATTGAGTTAACCTTGTATACAGTCATAAATGAAAAATGCTATATCCTACTACTGCCTTAAAATAACCATGTTTTGAGCTGTGAATTCAGTTCACTGTTACACAAATGGATAAAATAAAAACAATAGGTGCATCTGTGCATTTCAGTAATATCAAGTACTTTAGAGACCATGGAAGGAGGATTTGAGGCTAGAATGAGCAAATTACTGAGACTCTGTTTCAAAAAAAAGTAGAAGGGGTTATGGGCATTCACAGCAATCTCCCTTGTGGATTCAATGCCAGTATTTTTTTTAAAAAAGCCAAGAACTTGTCATTCTAGCCTGATTCCTTGTTGGATGCAATAAACTCAGAACATAGGTTCACTAAGTTTAGCCTGGGACAGTGCCTGAAACCCTGTACAATCATAGGCACTTTCATTAAAACTTTCCAATCCACACACAGCCAATGTAGAGGTGGTGGTATTTCAAAGTCTGGATCTGGGTTATTATAGCAAGTCTGCCATTTTACACATTTGTTTCTAGGTTTCCTCTATGATCCTCAGGAGCCCCATGCTTCTGTGCCACACAGGTGCTGAAAGAATCATAGGGAGAATTCTGGGGACTGTGAAAGCCAGGAAATGGTGAGTATGCACTGGTATCTTGAGATTGGATAGGAGGCTGTTTGAGTTAATGGGCTTGGTAATATAGGGCATTATAAATGGGAAATGGGGACACTGCATTGTCTTCTTCAGTGTCTGCTGACCACAGGGCTTTTCTGTGGCAGCTCTGCTCTCAGTCCCCTCTGACCACTCTAGTGGAGTGTAGGAAAGTAGCTAGACTCTGGGCGTCCTGTCACATCACTTTATCATGTTTTTAGTAATTTTCTGAAAGCCTGATTGGACATGACTGTGTCATAGCCCAGCATGTCCCCAGATTGTGTGGTGAAGACTAGGATGATAATGGGGAAAACCCTAACTTTATGTACTCTGTTTAATCATAAAAACATATGTGTTCTGAAGGAGTCCACATTTCTTCTTTCTCCTGAGCTTCCCAAATGACTGGAAAGCAGTACCTCAAATCAAGAACACTGTCTTCCAGCCTAGCTCTTTATATGTCTCAGGATATATTTCTACATTTCCAGGTTTCTGTTCATATTCTCTTTGTGGTGGGGTACTGGGATATAACTCAGGGACACTAAAACACTGAGCCAAATCCCCAGCCCTATTTTGTATTTTATTTACAGACAGAGTCTCACTGAGTTGCTTAGCACCTCACCCTTTGTGAGGCTGACTTTGAACTCATGATCCTCCTGCTTCAGGCTCCTGACTTTAAGATTTCAGGTGTGGCTCTGTTCAAATTTTAGAGCTTTCATTGTGTCCTTTCTTAGTCAATTATTTTTTTCATGCTATATTGAAAATGGTTGCAGTATTTCTAATTTTTTTTTCAAAAACTGAATAGAAGTGTTTAAAGTTTTGGTTTCTTTTTGTGATCATTTCACATGAGAGGAAAAAGGAGAAGTGTAACTTGACAATTTGAAAACTAATAATGAAACCCTTTCTCTCCTCCCTTTTTCTTCCCATGTACAGCAATTATATCACAACCTCTCATTTGAGATTTCTCCTTGAAGAATTATTGTGTGATTTGTCCTCATTGCAACTCCCCATATTTGAATAGTCTGGGGTTTCCTAACTTCCTAACACAAATTTTTAATAGATACCATGTCTAAAGTATTTTGGGGTGACAAGAGATTATAATTCTGTGAGACTTTCCTTTCTATAAAGTAGTATGGAGTAGAGGCTCTCAAGTGCATTTTTGGAAGCCCTTTAGCTGACAAGGATCTTTTAGTAATATATGGCTGAAGCCCTCTGGGAAACTGAGGTAGTGTGAAGACACACCCCTTTAAATGAATTTTTTTCAATCAAGACATAAAGTTTTTAGACTTATCACTCAGAACAGAAAGCCATGTGTTTATTAGAAGTGATATGAAAGAAAAAAAAAAAAACAAGACACTCTGCAGGGAGACAGTGGATCCTCTTAGAGATGAAAAAGACCATATGGCTCTTATTCACTCCAGTTTTATTGAGGATCTAAGAAAATATTCCAAAAAATTCTGCACCAGTCCACTTTTTGACTTTGGACAGAGAGTAGGATAACATCAAAAACTCAAGTACCCACATTCATGAAAACTGTAGGTTAACTATGCCCATGCTCACCATTTCTAATTGGATTCTTAAGCATAAATTGTTGTGAATTTTATGGCTAGTAGAAATTATTTTTATCTTCCTGAGATCTGGTCTTTGTTAGGGTCAAAATTCTTCCCTTTAGTATAACTTGGGTTACTCTTGTAGACATTATTTTGGGACTGTATTTATTCTGCATAAAATGTTTTGTGAAGGAATATGACATAACCTCTCTAGTTAATCTAGGAAGATAAACTGATTTTTGGGGAAAAAAAAAGGATGGCATTAGAAAATTGGGCCCATTTTAAAGACTTTCTCTTAATCTGCTTCTACCATTCACATATTGCTGTCCCCTATCAGTAGGGTACCATTTATTTATTTATTTATTTATTTATTTATTTATTGGTTGGCTTATTGTTGGTACTGTTTATTAAAACCAAGGCTACTCAAATGCTGATCTATATCTCTAGCCTTTGTATAAATTTTATGTTATGAAAGTGTTGATAGTCTTTTGAGTTAAAATCTTGTTTAGTCACTTAGTGGCTCACTGACTTTTTAAAGCTTGTTTTTAACCTATGACCCTCCACTTTTGGCCTTTAAAGCTGCTGAAAATTCCCAACCTAACCTTTATCCTGAAGGTGCTTCGGTTCTCTTACCAGGTTTGTGAATACTTCTACAATGAAAATGGGAGCACATTGTTTTCTATGATGTAATGACTCCAATTTCCTTAGGTACATACACTGAATTACTAACACTGAATTATTAGGCATTTTAATTTTGAATTTTTCAGAACCAAAACACCATTTTTAATAACATCTTCATTTTATTTATGCTCTCACTGACATTTGTACAAGGTATATGTAATATGATCTGGAGTACCTACTATCTTTAAGTAGGTACATTTTTTGTTGTTTTACTCCTAAGTATTCTTTTTATTTATTTTTGTTTAGGTGCAGGTGAACACAATGCCTTTATTTCATTTTTATTTATGTCTATGTGGTGCTGAGGATCAAACCCAATGTCTCACACATGCTAGGTGAGCACACCACCACTGAGCCACAGCCCTAGCCCCTAAATCTCATATTTTTATCTTAGCCATTCTGACGAAACTGTACAGGCTGCAGGAAATTAGCTATCTGACTGATGCATTAAATTTTGGATATAATTTTGTTAGATTTCAGGCTGTCAAGTAGCCAGAGGAAGAGAGTGTTCTAAATGTATTCTGGGTTAAAACAGGTAATGTGGTTTCTAATCCATTTTCTGGGATACTGCTGTGAATTTTAGATCTTGGAAGTAGTTATAAACAATGCAAATCCAATTGTTTGCAATCTATGGAGATTTGCACATGGCTAGTCACCTTTGCTTCTAAAACTTGGAAGTTTAGGATATACTCCCTTGAGCAGATGAGCTAAATTTAGACATTCAGTACATGGACAAACTCATTTTGGGAAAATTATGTAGGCTTGAAATTATTACTGCAGTGAGCAAGGGTAGTCGTGGCTCAGGAAGTGCTAAGCTGTCAATTATTCTATCAGTGGTTTGCTGAATTTTGCCCTATTAAACATGTAATTGAAGCAAGAGAGAAACTCATGTTTTGGCAGTGGAAGTTGGCAAAAATGCTTCTAGGGATAAACTAACACCTTTGAGATGTAATTTCTCTGCCCTGCTTTCAGGTGATGAAACATATGGAGAGACTTGCTAAGCCATAGAAGATTACCATTTTGTCATTTTGATACTTGCATATCACTTCTTCTCTAACCACTAGATAAATTAAAATGAAAATCATAGAACAATCTACAATTATAATACTAATCCTCTTTATTCAAGGTGACCCTGACTTTGGCGAAATTAGTTCCAAATATGTGGCACTTCACTCAGCAATTCTAATGCCCAGGTATATCCTAGCATTTTTTTACCCATTTGGAAGGCAGGCATTTTCTCAGTTGTCTAATGTGTCTAAGTCTCTCAACTCACTTATGACTTTGTCAAAGAGAAACACATAACATGAGTGGATGTTGATTCAGTGTATCAGTAGATTGAAGGAGACTCAGAAGTCTCATATTCTGCTTTATTTCTGTCATGATTTTGATGTGACATATTCCCCAAAAGTTTGTCTGTGGGACAATGTAGGAAGGTTTGTAGGACAAAGGATTGGGTTATAACCTTAACATAATTAGTGAATTTATCCATGAAGGGCTTAACAGTATGGCAACTGAAGTGGTGAGTTGTGGTTGGAGAAGGTTGGAATTGAGGGTGCGGTTTTCATATTATATTTGCATATACCCCCAAATTCAGAGGCTCTTTCACTGATTCATGATTACTATGTGAGCTACTTCCCTCTGTCATCTACCTTGATGTTCTTTCTCACCTTGGGTCTTGAGGAATGGAGCAAGCCTTGTATGGACTAATGCCTCTGAAACTGTAAGCCTCCAAATAAACTTTCCCTCTCTACAATTTAGTGTTGGGTCTCTTAATCACAGTGGTGAAAATCATATTTAAAACAAATTAAATCTTCTAACCTTACAAGTCCTGACCTTAAAATCTACTTTTTGTTTTGAGTGAACCCAGTATTTTAACGTACTCTGTACACAAACTCTCAGGGAACTGTTTTTCAAGTCCTAAGCACTGATTTTAGATTGTATTTATTATCCATTTAGATATAGAGATACTTTTCATAGGGTTAGATGTAAACCGCTTTATTGCTCTTCACAAAACAAAAAATTACATGTTTATGAAGTCATCTTTGTGTTTGGTTCATATTATGACTTTTTTATCTTTGTTATTGTGTTACAGTTTTAGAATGTATATCAGTGTCAATTAATGATACTGCAACTTCATTTGCTTCTCTACAGCATAGATTTTTGGTGGTATTTTATACATACTTTTCTTCACAGATGAATTTTATTTATTTATTTTGCTTTAAGTTTCTTCTTTCATTAAAAGGCAAGAATGTTCAAATTTGATGGAAATTATTATAGATTACATTGAGAGAAAATTCTTGTTTTTGTAATGCTGAGTTTTATCTAAACACATTATGTGCATAATTGAGTATTTTATGTGCTCTGTAAGTTTTTATTCCTCTGTAAAGTGTACATATTTTTCTTTAAAACTTCTATGTAATGTGTGAAGTAGTATGCAAATGAGACATTTATAGAATACTGATGTGGTGATTTGTACTATTATAATAGATATACTGTGGAAAAAAATATGTCTGAGATTTAGCAAAATTCTTCCTTCCACTTTAATATTTGTATCTTTTTAAATGTATATTTTAAAACCACCTCCCAGATTTTAGCTGTATAGAACAATACTAATGTATTTTTATATGCTACTATATTTTACAGAGACATATATTTCAATAAGTCAATGCTATTGGTGGGAAATGATGATGTATATTCAATAGTCACCAATAGTTGGTAACAAAGAGTTACCAACTTATACTCCAACGGTAGTTCATGATAAATTTTTATTTTACATCATCATCAATACTGTTTAGTTTTATGTATTTGTTATTTTAAATACAAATATAATTTCCTAAGGTGTTGACCTCTTTATGAGTATTGAACACTTAGATATCACCTATATAAGGAGGCTATTCAAGATGCTTGCTGTTCTCCTCTTGGTGTCATATTTTTTATTAAGTATTTGGTTATAGGTGAGGTAATTATTTCATCTCATCTGTCAGTTTATATCTTTAATTGTGCCATTTCATGAATTGATTATTTTAATGCACAATGCATTTATTTTTTTTAAATTTTTTTATTTGTAGATGGACACAATGTCTCAATTTTTTTCATTAATTTTTATGTGATGCTGAGGACAAATGAAGTGTCTCACATGTGTGTGGCAATTGCCCCGCCATTGAAACACAACCCATCTTCAATTTATGATTTTTTTAACATTTTGTTTTGGGTAACTTTGAAAAAATTCTCTATTTTCTTTGTTATTCTTAGTTTTGAAAACAATTGTGTCATTGTATTCAAAATTAGACCCCAGTATTATTGTTGTTTTGAGACTGGGGGGTTTATGATCACACAGGCATTCCATCGTTTCAGCAGCTTCCTTTAGAAAAGATATTATATTATCAGCAGTGGAAACTCTCATTTATCATTGTGTAGTCGGTGTCTTTTTAAAGATTCACACTTCAGTTCCACAGGTCTATTTATTCATAATATTTTAAGGTGTACACTGATTTCTCTAAGTTTATAATATACAGTAATGTGTGGCATAATGGACTTTTGGTCAGTGATGGAAACTATGTATAATGATAGCTACAACCTATAGCCTAAGCTTGTAGTAATATAAAATCTACATGTCAGTACACAGTATGATGTTTGCAAAAATAATAAAATCACTTTTGAATGCGTTTATCAGAATGTATGCCTATCAATTAAGGAGACACCTTTGTACACATACTGTATATTACAATTAGAGATATAATTAGTATATGATTTTTATATTTCATATTCACCAGAGATCTTTCAATTCTATTTGTCATATTAAAGCACAGACATCTGACATTACTGACAAGCTGGGCATTAGTTCATCTTGAATATCTTTTAATTTTGTTATTTTACTTAGGATTTGCTATATTCTCTCTCTCTCTCTCACTCTCTCTCTCTCTCTCTCTCTTTCTCTCTCTTTCTTTCTCTCTCTCTCTCTTTTTTTTTGTAAAATTTGCCTTTTCTAAATTATAGAGATTCTCACAATTAGCTAATGAAGTTTAGATACTTTTAGAAATCTAAGTTTTTATGTTTGCTTTTTAAGCTCAGCTTTAAATGAGGGTAAGGGGCCTAGTAAAAACTTTGTGTAGAATCTTATTGGTGCATATCTGTTTTTCCCAGAAGCAGAATTGGTGTTTCATAGGGCATACCTGAATAGATAGTGCCAAACTATTTTTCAAAGTAGCTTTATAAAGTTGTGTGGCCACAAACAGTGTTTGGCAATTCCAGTCATTTAATATTTTCTAATTGGTAGGTCTTTATTAATATGTGTATGCCTTTATTGTCATTGATTTTAACATTCTGCTGAGTATACAATACTCTCTGTATTGTGAATGTTAACATATCTCTCATCATATTGACATACATGTATATACATATATTTACTCATTTTTTTGCAATGTTTTCTCCCTGTTAAGTGCTTTTTAAAACCTCTCTTTTTGTGGGACTGAGGTACCTGGGATTGATCTCAGGGCCACGGAGCAACATTTCCATATCTATTTTTTTGGTATATTTATTGAGAGGCAGCGTCTCACTGAGTTTTTTATTTTCTCACCATTGTTGAGGATGCCATTGAACTCATTATGCTTCTGTCTCAACCTCCCCAGCTGCTGGGATTAGAGGTGTGCATCAGCACACTTGGCTATTTAAAAATATTTTGACTGTTGTATTTCTTTGTTGAGATTTTATTTATTAGCCATATGTACTATCTCCAGTATTCTTCACTTCAACACTTTACCTAGAAATAGGTGATACAAACATTATCTCTCTTTCTATGTCTTACATTCATATAGTCATAATTACATTATTTGGTCTGCATTATTCTAATTCTGATAAAGTTCAACATGAGTTCATAGTACTTGTTTTTATGTTTTATTTAATTTTCATAATCAATGTAAGAAGATTTTTCCAGTAACACAATAATTTTTGTCTGCAAAACTAATTTTTTGAATTTAAATCTATTGATTTTCTGATTAAGATGAGATTATAGAGATCATATGTTTTGTTTATTTTATTTTATTTTAAAATTTTTTGGCACAAGAGATTAAATTCAGACACACTTTACCACTGAGTTAAATCCCCAACTCTTTTTATTTTTTTATTTACAGATAGGGTGTCACTAAGTTTCTTAGGGCTTCACTAAGTAGCTAAGTCTGGTTTTGAACTTGTTATCCTTCTGGCTCAGCCTCTCAAATCACTCAAATTAATGGTGGGTACAGTTACTTGTGTTGGGAATATATATATATATATTCCCAAGAGATATTTATTTGACCCAGCAGCTCTGTTTGGAATATTGGTAATGATTTAAAACAGCAAAAACTACATTTTACATCACATTTCTACCATATCAAGATTTGCATATACACACTTCATTGTACTTTTGCAAGTTTAGTAAAGTATGAGAACTTATTTTAATTTAGAAATTAAAATGACATTCTTAGAGCTTAGCATGTTTTCCACCAATAATAATTACTCATCAAAGAGTGTGTTTCCAGGTAAAGTGGTGCATACCTGTTTTCTCAGTGGCTGGGAAGGCTGAAACAGGAGGATTGCAAATTCAAAGCCAGCCTCAACAATGATGAGGCCCTAAGCAACTCCGTGAGACCCTGTCTCCAAATAAAATGCAAAATATTGCTGAGTGCCCCTGAGTTCACTTCTCAGTACCAAAAACAACAATAACAACAAAAACCCAATACAACAATACAAAAAATAATACAACAATACAAAACAAACAGTCTATAGACTCAGTAAATGACATTCACAGATTCTTCCTGTGGGGTTTTTGATTCAAATGTGAAGATTCTCATTTCCTGAGGAAATGTTACACAAAGAGCAAAGTAGAAATACTTAATAAATGCTGAGAAAAAATATTCAGCAAACATGTTATTATAATGTTGATAGATAAAAACCTAAAATAGAAGAGATAACTCCTTGTAGTGGGAGAACTCCAAAATATGATTGGCCTTAGAATTGGGTTCTCATATGAATCAAATGTAAATTTATCTTGAAAATGTGAGTCACTTCCAGGGCAGCATCATTAAAAGCTTCCACAGGATTTAAACATTATATTTTGAAAATCAAAGGTATGTTACCCATATGGGAATGTGTATGAAACAAAAATTTCACAGAGCTATTCCCTATATATTCCAGAGGAGAAGTTGGGATAGCTCAAGGATCTCAGCATCACGTTCTGTGCCAGGGGGGAATGGAAAAGGCAGTGTCTGGAAATTTTGTTGATTTGTCTTCTATGTAAATATTTTTAACATTATAGGGAGAGTAAATTCAATAAAACTTGGTGAATTTACTTATAATTAATTGAAATATAGTTTGAAATAATATATCAAACACCATCACATATTGTAAAAATAAGTTTATTTTTTAAATTTTTTTTATGTGTTAGGTATTTAGTTAAATATAACAAAAATGAGTTTCTTACTATTGGATAATTCCATAAGTATTTAAAAATTTCACATTATTCTTCCTTATTTTACCTGTGAAAATTTTTCAACAAGTTGCCTCTTATTTATAATTTATGTACTTACACACCTTTCCTATTAGGAAATAAAATTGATTTTAAGAACAATTAAATTTTTGTGCCTTTATGTATTAGGTGTGTGTGTGTGTGTGTGTGTGTGTGTGTGTGTGTGTGTGTTGTACTGCAATTGTGTCCACTACTTCATGATATCAGGCCTGGAATAAAGATCTCAACATAAATGTTCCTTTATATATTATTCAAATCAAATTATTGGGGCTCATATTACCACCAGATATAAAGTCAACAATGAGATGATGGGCTGAGAAGACTCAGGTACCTGAGAATTAAGTGGAAAGTAGGGTAAAACCAAATGTCTAACAGAAAATATTCACTCCCGTCATAGCATGATATTTGTAATAAATTTTTCCAAATGTATTTTTTCCCACACATCTTCACCATAACTCTCTTAAAGCCTATCTTAAAAACTAAAAACTCCCACCTTTCTCCCTGGATCCCTTACAAATATGTGATTACACGAGACCCTATGGATCCACAAAATATAAGATGGTCCCAGAAACTTGCAGGAGATATTTATGTTATTTTCTGGATCTCCTCATTATTCTTGGGTTATTGGGCTCTTTTACATATGCTTAAACCCCAACTTGTTTGTTCCTACTATTCTTTCTCATAATGTGACCCTAAAGTTTGTTGGTTTGGAAAGAGGTGAACTTCCACTGAGCAGAATTAGTAGATGCTTTTTCTTCAAGATGAGAAGGAAAGAGTAATAAATTAGGTATCAGTATAGCTCCCTTTTTTGTTCCAAATTCAGAGGAGCCCCATTAAAAACATCACCAATTTATGATGAATATAAGGCTTTTGGTTGCCTCTTTGTATGCTCAATTGTATATGTGTCATGTATCCTGTGATTTAGAATCTTTCTCTTTTTTATGCAAAAATCAGGCTTGGCTCCTCTAAGCCTGATTTGTAATAGGTTTTAGCTGTGGCCTATAAAGACTTAATTAAAACAAAAACAAAAATAAAAACCAAAAAAACCCCTTATATTGTTCATACAGCTCTATAATGTAGGTTTGACTCAAACACCCATTAAAATGAATATTTGAGTAAACTGAAGACTGTGTAGAAATTTCTGTGGTTTTTTTTTTTAACCATGAATACCATAAGATAGGACACATGTCTCTCTTCCATTTAGTAGAGAGCAGGAGCCTAAATGACCAAAGTGGCAGTTAATTAACCCAGACGAGTTTCCTATTGACCAACCTACATCCTATTTAAAATTGTCTACCTCTTTAACACTATTGAGTTTCTGGTCATATTCTGTTTTATACCTTCTTTAAAATAATCAGTCAACTCTGTTATAGTTGAAGTTCAGTTCACCTCACTCTTTTTTTTGTTTTCTAATGCACTAATATATTACTGCTCAATATCTTTTAAAAACCAGTTTAATTAATGGCTACTTTTTTTAAATGGGGAATTATTTCCTCACCTGCATAGGGCTGGTAAATTTCCCTTGTTTTCAAAATGAGAATAAGTCTTAAAAAATTAGTATTATGAATTGTGATGAAAATGATGATTCTAGGCATTCTATATAATATCCACATTCCCAAACTCTTTGCAGGGAGGAACATGACAATATTCAGGACCAATAAAGTACATTCAATCAAAGCAGACATACAACTTTTCAACCTGGAGTGTTATCCAGATGATTCAGCACCACAAATCTATATATTTGAGAATCTCTGAAACACTATATATGAGAAAGTGACTGAAAAATAAGTCCTCTAGTAGAACTGAGATTGGTTTTAATTTTTAATGTATAATTAGTCAAATGAGATGGGCCTTGCTATTTCCTCATCTTTTTCAACCACATGAAATGGAGCATTTAGACACTGGCTTCAAGTGACAAAATTGAATTTAAGGGAAATGATATTACAAAAACTTTCAGAACAAAATCATAGAAATGTGGAAATAACACCTGCATATACACAAAGAAAGAAAAAAAATATATATTTGCACAAATGTGAGGATAAACTTAGTGGCCCAGAAAATTGTTGGTGAAATATAATGATAACATGCAAATAATAAATTAGTGAGGTTGATGCATGGTTCTAAAATTCTAGGAGATGATAACAGGGGTATAGTAAATGACATAGTTAAACTCTCTGAATGTGCCTCTTTACTCTCTACCTAAAATTGATTTTTGGCTTGGTGATTTCTGAATTTTTCTCTGTTCAGGATACCAAAGGTAATGTCCTCTAACATCTCATCTCACATTTGTGGCAGATTTACCATCTTTTTCAATCTGCAGACCTAAGGAATCATCTCACTTATTCTGGGAAAAGATCTGACTTACCTAAATCATTGTTTGGAAGAAATACCTTATTGAAGAATATTTCATAATCATTTTTTCAGTACTTTATTTTTTTTATATTTTATTAGTGTATTATAGTTGTACAGAATATTGAGATTTGTTGTAAAATATTCACAATTACACACAATAGAATTTTTTTCAATTTGACTCCCTAGAACCCCCCACCTCCCACTCCTTGGTCCTTTTTCTTGACTGATCTCCTTTTGATTTTCAAGCAATCCACCCTTACCTTTTATTTCATTTTTTTTCTCCCTTGCTTCCATATATGAAAGAAAACAAACGACCCTTACTTTGCTTAACATGATGGTCTCTAGTACCATTGATTTTCCTGCAAATGTCATATTTTTTTCTTTATGGTTAAATAAAATTCCATAGTGTATATATATAGCACATTTTTCTTATTTTTTTTCATCCATAGTTGAACATAAAGTCTGATTTCATAGTCTGAGTATTGTGAATTATACTGATATATATGTATTTTAAACATGGATATGTATAGTAAAATAACATTCTTCAGAATAAATACTGATGGGAAGTATAGCTGAGTCATATAATCATTCCACAACTAGTATTCTTGAGGAACCTCCATACTGATTTCATAGTGGTTATTCAAATTTAGAGTATCTCTAAAAATGTATAAGTATCTCTTTTTCTCCACATCCTTTTCAGTATTTATCATTATATTTATCATTTATGAGTACCATTCTGTCTGGTATAAAATGAAATCATGCTATACTTTTTATTTTCATTGTCCTTATTCTTAATTATGTTGTGTCAGGGGCCACTCTAGAAAGGAGCCATGCACACACCTTGAAGACCCGAGTAAAGATGTGCTGGACTGATATTGTACCTATTACAATGCAAGTGCACTTGTCTCTTTTTGGATAGAAAGGGACAGCTCTGGGAGTGGGTGTTACTCAACTGGAGTGGAGCTGCCTCTTTTTCCATTATAGTACTTCTGACCTTTTTTGGATAAAATATTTCATGGAATCTCCCCTTGTTTTTCCCCTCTATAAGAATAAAAAATTTCAGTGGCTCATTTTTTTCCATGGACCCCTAAGATAACTGTGACATCTGCATATTTTGAAAAGATTCTTCTATATTTTGTGCTTTTTTCACAATTTTCTTAAGTTATTGAAGTAGTCAGATTTTGTGTACTCAGAACAGGTTGTAAACTCAGTTCAATGATGATAATTTTGAACTTTTTGTTTGTTTACTTATTTAAAAATATCTTTATTTATTTAATTATGTGCTGCTAATAATGAAACCCAGTGCCTCACCTATGCTAGGTGTGCAATCTACCACTGAGCCACAATTCCAGCCCCTAACCATTTGTCTTTATTCTTATGAGAAGTGTTAGTTTAGTTAATTTGCTCATTTTTAATGGGTTACTTAATGTTTTGTGTAAAGTTTATTGGGTCTTTAAATACTCTAGATATAGAGGCAAAAGATTAGCTAGCAAATATTTTTTTACCAATGCTCTGAGTTCTATTGTCACATTCCTAATTGTTTGCTTTCCTGTGCAGAAGCTTTTTAATTTTATGTAGTCTCATGTATTAAGCCTTGGCATTATTATTGAGCTTTAGGGGTCCTATTGAGAATATTGTTGCCTGTGACTAAAGGAGTATCAGTGCTCTATTTTCTTTAGCTTTTGTGGCCACAAACTAAAAAAAAAAAACCTAAAGCCATCATATTTGCAAAGCTACAAAGAATGATTCTCTCTTAGAGCCTTTAGAGGTAGTATGGCCTTGACACTACTTTGACACTAGACTATTTTCACACAATCACACTTAAGAAATTAAACTTATAACACCACAAATTGCAAAAGAAATCTCTCTCTCTCTCTCTCTCTCTCTCTCTCTCTCTCTCTCTCTCTCTCTCTCTCCAATATAAAACCAGACTTTCAAAAAGTACAAATTATTTTATCTTATTCATTTTTATGTGATGCTGAGAATGAAATCAATGCTTTATACATACCAGTCAAACACTCTACTACTGAACCACAACTGAAAGCTCACAAATCAGAATTTCGTGCAGCTTACATATTCTATATTATTAAATTTGACTTTTTGCGGGGAGATTATTGAAACAAAACCCAGTGGTGCTTAAAAACCTGAACCACATTTCCAGTCTATTTTATTATATATTTTATTTAGACACAGGGATTCACTGAGTTTCTCAGAGCTTTGCTAAATTTCTGAGGCTGGCTTTTAACTTGTGATCCTCCTCCCTCAGTTTCCATGTTTCTGAGATTATAGAAGTGCACCACTATACTTGGCTATGTCATCAAATTTAAATCATAAAAATGTGATGAACAGTAAGTGATAGCTGTCAAAGCAGTGAATGAACCTGCTTGAAAACAGGAATGAAGACTTGCTGAGTGTCCTGAGTGGCAGTTACAGAACCATCAGGCAGCTTCTGAATCCTGATTAATCTGTGAATGTATTGTGATTTTTTTTCTCCAGGTAGTGACTGCCATATCTGAATGAAATTATAGAATGCTGAGTGGGCATATGACACAGAGCTGTTCTACTAAATGAGAAAATTTCCCCACACACACACATTTAGGTGATCACAGGTAAATAATTCTGTGCTGAGTGATTATGTTGCATTCAGTGATTTAGTAGGAAGATCACTTTAGTTGTTCCTCCTGTACTCTTGACACTGCATCACAGTTCAAGAAAGGCAAGATGATTAGCCCCAACATACTAAGTCCATTCAGTGCCTCTAGCTAAACAAAAAAGCCATATTGTAATCTAAATAAGATACACAAATATCATAAATAGTAGTTTCAAAATTTTCTTCCTCACCTGTATATGCCGCAGTCTTGGCTGGGCACAAAATCACGAGCCACTCACAGCTTTGTAGATTCAAACAGCAATTTTTTATTCCTGAACTCACACTGTCCTCTACACACACGTTCTGGCGAAATCCCGGTTCTGCCGCAAAATTCACGTCCCAAATACTTTCTCTATTCCACGAGAACTCAACGGGAACTCAGGCAGCAGGAATAACCTTAAACCTGGAACTGCCTTAAACCCAGATTGTCTTAAACCGGGAATGCCCTAAACCCAAATTGTCTTAAACCAGGAACGCCCTAAACATAAGGAGTGGGGTACTTCCTAAAACCTGCAGGATACACCCTAAACCTGGATTCACCCTGGTCCTTAAGCAGGGTCACTTTTCTCGAACATACATGCAATGTCACAGCGAATTTCCAAGGCAAGTCCATTTAACATGGGGTACGCTGGCAAGGAAATTTCGATGCGTCATTCCTACTTGGCAATGGCCCTCATCATGTATAGTCAAAACTCACACACTTAAAATTTGTTAGACATATTAATCAACAAATTGATATATCCCAACATTATCATCCAAATTCAACCAACTTCAATTCATTGGAAGTCTGGATGCCCCTCTTTCTTAGTATTGTCTTCACTTCCTCATTTTATATATCTTTCATTCTTACCTTCACTCTCTAGTTGTTTTTTTTTTTTTTACTTTTTTCATTTTGTTTTTTGTTTTTGTTGTCCTCCATGCCAGATTCCTCATTTTGTATATCAGTGGTGATGGGACTGACTTACACAACAGGAGGACACCTCGTTCTGGTGAGAATGAGAGCTACTCAAAAGATGCCTGTCTGCCCATGTGGCAGAGTTTCCCAAGGTGAGCAGGCTTCAGGAAAAGGATTCCTACTTTTATTTTTCCATATTTGAATGCAGGGGTTTATTGGCCCTACATAATCAAAGTAGAACAAATTAAGTATAAAGGTTCCACATATTCCATTTTCTTTATTTATTTCTATACAGATATAGAGGCAAGTCTTGAAAATAGAAGAGTATGAAACTCTCCAGAAAAGTGGGAAAGGAAGTTTCCTACTGTAATGAAATGTAAATATAAAGATACTGCACAGATAGTGGCCATTAAGATGTTCTATGGGGGTTTGTGGTGCTGGGGCTGTAGCTCAGTGGCAGACCACTTGCCTATCATGTGTGAGGAACTGGGCACAGTCTTTATAATCACATAAAAATAAACCACAAAAAAGCATTCTGTCCACACAAAACTACAATCAATCAATCAATCAAGCAATTAACCAGGTTTTGTATGAGAAACCAGAAACAATTTGTAAATAAAATAAGTAAATTTGCTTCTTTTGATTTTATTTCTGTGAAATTTAAATAATAATAATAATAATAATAATAATAATAGGCAATAATAAATATAACCTGGATATGGTAGTTCAAGCCTATAATTCCAATGACTGAGGAGACATAGGAAGGAGGACAGCAAATATCAAATTAAACATCAGAGAATTAGCAAGGACCTAATCTATTTACTGAGACCCGTGCCAACTTAGTGGGTCCCTCTGTCAAATTAAAATATATATATATATATATATATATATATATATATATATATATATATATATATATATATATATAGATAGATAGTGCTGGAGATGTGTATTACTGATTTAACATGCCTGGGTTTATTCTCTAATGTGGTGAGCCGTTTCTGTGAACTGTGGCCGCCATTACAAGATGGCGCTGGTTTCCCCTGTAGTCTGTGACAAACAACTCCTTATCAGAATGAGTTGGCACGCTGTGACTTGGCACCCTATGAGAAAAGTCCACGTTGAAGTTGTGCATTGGGGCTTTATCTGCTTTATTAAGGCTGGGGCACACGGGAGCAGTAGTAGTGGCAGTAGTAGTAGCAGTAGTAGTAGTGGCAGTAGGAGTAGCAGTAGAAGTAGTAGTAGGAGTAGCAGTAGAAGCTAAAATACAAAGGCCTGAATAAACAGCTGAAAGAAGAAAAAGTATCAAGGACCTGAATAAACTGCTGAAAGAAGATTCCTGAGTTGCGTCTTCCTTGCGGGCAAGGGGTCGCGACAAGTGGCGCCGAGACCCGGGAACCAGAACTTTCAGTCAGTCAGGGGTGGTGCACCGGTTAGTCCCAGGTAAGTGGGATCTGCGATCAAAGCAGGGATAGTCCCAGTAAGTGGGATCCGCGTCCAAAGCGGGGTCAGCTCCTCTACAAAGAAAGAGAGAGCCTCATATTTATTGCAGCTGCACTGTGTACTTTCACTTTTGTTTTCTGCGTTTCTTTTGTTGTGTCATTTCGCTTTTGTTTTTTGTGTTTCTTTTGTTGTTGTGTCCTCTGTAGATAAAGAGAGAGCGGGGAAAAAATAAATAAATAAATAAGACGCTCCTCTGTAGATAAAGAGAGAGCGGAGTTTTGTATTTTCACTTTCTTTATACTGCTTGGAACAGTATGGGTGCTACTCCCTCAAGCCCAATTTTGCTGGCCTTGGACGGGTTACTGCGTTCTAAGGGACTTAAAGTGAAGCAGTGCACATTACAGAGGTTTTTAGAAGAGACTGACTCTGTAGCTCCTTGGTTTGCTTTTTCAGGGAGTCTCACGATTCCCAGTTGGGACAAATTAGGGAAAGATCTGGATTTCGCTTACAAACAAGGAACTTTAAGGGGCGGTACCATTCCGCTTTGGAAATTAGTGAGGGGGTGTATAATGGATGGTAAATGCCAGAAAGCTGTGAGCGAGGGTCAGGCCGTTCTTGAGGAATTGCATGAAGAAAAATCGGAGGGGTCACATAGCGAGGTAACAGAAAGTATTAGGAGTAAGAGTGGTGAAAAGATAAGGGAGTCTGAAGTTAAACAGAAGAGAAGGCTCTATCCGGACTTGACTGAGTTAAAAACTCCCAAGGACACAAGTAGCTCAGACAGTTCTGAGGAATTAGATCCACCCTAGCCGCTCTCAACCCCTACTTCTCATCTTCCCCCTCCCTATCAGGCCCACAGAAAAGTCTTAATTGACCTTCTCCAGAATATTCACCATGGCTTATTTTAGGACTTTCAGCAAAAGAATCTCTACAAAAAGGTTTAATGTAGATAAACTTCCTATTTTCATGTTGCCCTGTTTTATTTGGCTACTGTCTGAAAAAATCAGCATTCCAGGCACTGGACACTCCCTTACTAGTTTTTCACAAAAATATGTAACAAGTCCTCTGGCCTTGAGCTGGGCTTCACAGTGCTGACTACATTTCTAAGATAAGGGAGTTACTAACTGGGCTCCATGGTAACAGCTGGCAGGAGGAAGAATTGGAAAGGGAGATAGAGGAACTGGACGGTCGATTGAAAAAGTCAAGATTTAAAGCACCTACAGCCCTGATCGCTGTCACGCTCCCTCCTTATAACCCCGATTGGGACAAGGACAACCCCAGAAGGCTGGGGGGTGTTCAGTGGCAGCCTAAGACGGCCCAAACTTCCCAGTAATTGAAAACTTGGATGCTGATGGACAGCCGGCCAGAGTACATGTTCCTTTAGCCTTTAAGGATATTAAACAACTAAAGTAGGCAGTTACTAATTACGGATCCCATGCCCCCTTTACATTGACTCTCTTCGAGTCTTTCTCTGCCAATCAGCTGACACCTAGTGACTGGCAACAGCTTTGCATGGCTGTGTTGTCCGGAGGGGATTTTTTGTTGTGGAAAAGTAAAAATCAAGAGAGGTGTCTCGAGCTAGCCCGAGTCAATCAGGACGCCGGCTTCCGATGGAGTAACCTTGAAATGTTAACAGGCTTGGGACTATATGCTATCATAAATCAGCAAATTGATTACGATCCTGGGGTCTATGCTCAGATAGCTACAGCAGCCATTTGGGCTTGGAAGGCTCTACTTATTTCAAATGCTAAAACAAAAATTTCAAAAATTGCTCAAGGACCCTCTGAGCCTTATTCTGACTTCCTTGCCTGATTGATACAGGTAGCAGAAAAAATATTCCCTAACTTGGAACAAGCCATGCCGGTCATTAAGCAATTGGCTCTTAAATATGCAAATTCCTATTGCCAAAATGCCATTAAATCTACCAGAACAAAGAGTGTTGATGACATGATTCGAGCTTGTAAGGATATTGATGGAGCTCATATTACAGGACAGGTTCTAGAGGCTGCCCTCAAAACGGAAACAGGGGCCCGGCCTGGGTCCCGGAAGCCTAGGTATATGGGGCAATCCAGGGACGGAATGGTACCCCGGGGAGTGGGCGACTTCGTCACCTCCCACGGACCAACCCCTTTCTATCTGTAGACTCCCTACGGGAATGCCAGGAAGTACAGGATGTACAACTGCAACTGCAGGTCGCAGAGACATAACAAGCTGCTACCGCAGTAAGATCTTGGCCAGGCAGGGGAAAATGCAGACAAAATCAAACAAAATACAATCGGCTAAGAAAACTTGGAGAACTTTTGCCCTGAAAATGGGCACCAGACTCCATGTTGTTTGCATCACCATGGTAACCATGGGGTGCCTGGCCGGCATAGCTGCTTCCTGGTCCCACCTCCCACACTTTTGCGGGCTTCTGATTGGTTCTTCCACAGTCACTCAGACAGGACTTCTAGTCCCGCTTTCCAGCCACTAACCTGTACTGCTGTGTTTCAGATTTCTACCGGAGCTGCTCAGAGCCTGTATTTTTTTTACAAAAAAATGCCTACCTGTAAATGCTAATGAAAGATATCTTTTTCAGACAAAATTTAATTCCACAGGTTTCTATGTTACAGTCCTATATTTAAGCTAGTTCTAAGTTAAATAACCTGACTTTTTCTCTATAGTTGTGTTACTAAATAATGTTCTATTGATGGGAGATATCAAATATGTTTCTTTATATTTTACTTTTAATTTTGAAGGTTATGAGGATGCATTTGCTCGCCACAGGAACAAGCCTGCAAAGTTCCTGTGATGACCAAAAATCCTTATTTTCATTGCTAACTATAAAAATAAAAATGTATACTCAAGGATCTTATTTCAGTTACATCAAGTGACGTCACATAGAAGAGTGCACTCCTAGTTAAAAATAAATTTAAATGGATCCAAATATTTTAAGACCACGTGGTTACATAAAGTTAATACAATTATAAGTTATGTTCTTATTCTTTATATATATATTTTAGATATTTAGATAACCTATATTTGTTAATCTATAAATTAATTAGCACATGCCTAATTGATTAGTTAATATATATTTGCCTAATTGTTTTTCTTCAACAGAAAACCCATAATTTATGTTTTATATTTACATTTATCAGATACTCTGCCTTTTCAGTTACAGATATTTGAGATAAATGCGTTTACTATAAATTTGCTTTTAAGTAAAAATACAATCAAGTAATTTCTACTTCTCAAGGTTATTGTTCAAGCTCATATAATGATAAATTATTATAATTATTTCTCCAAAATATCTAAAGGTTTTAACTTTATTTTCATTGATATTTCTTCTCAAAATATAATAATTTGTTTATAGAGTCTAAGGTTTTCAAAAATTGTTCCAAAATATAAAAAGCAAAAAAAAAAAAAAAAACAAAACAAAAAAAAAAACAAAAAAAAACACACATGCCTCCTCCTGGATGAAGAACGTTGGTGTCCTGTGATTTTTTTTATTATTTTTTAACCTCGACGTCTCTCGCCGGACTCTGTTTCCGTTAGCTGGACTTGGCATCTGGATGTCCTTACCGAGATTCAGAAAGCAGAGGTAAGTGGAGGAGGCTCACCTTCTAAGGGAGAAGGGGGAGGATTGGATCAAAGATAATTTAAAGAGACAGGGTACGTACCATGGGTAACTCAACAATGAAACTTCGTCTGGCCAACGAAGTTAAAGAACTGTTAAACAAACAAGGAACAGGAATAAAAACAAAGACAGCAACTGAATTAGTTGAAGCTATAGCCCAGGTTGTCCTTGGTTTCTGACGGGAGGCTTTCTTAATAACAGTGATTGGGATTTGGTAAAGCAGGATCTCCAAAAGTTGTTGAGGGACCAAAGTCCATATAGAGTTCCGATTGCTACTTTCTCTCTATGGAGATTGGTAAAGGATGCTCTTTTAACTGATAAAGTGAAGATTAAGGAGCAGCTTGCTGAATGCAAACAGGCTCTTAATCAGGTCCAAACTGCTGCCACTATTAATCAGGTTATTCAACAAACTTCCACCATACTCGATTCTCAAAATAAAGTTAACCAACATCTTTTTCAGGGATTTTAGCTGCCAACCAAAGAATAGATTTACTCCAAGCTCAGGTAGAAGAATTGGCTGACTTGGTGCTTTTGGGTTGTGTTGACCAACGTGCACATTTATGCATAACCTCTGTCAGATTTAATAATTCCAGGAATGCTTCCCGCATCATCGGAGAGTACTTGGCCGGAAATTGGTCCATGGTGGCAGAAAATTTGATCCAGTCTCAACTGACTCAGATAGCTGTTTTGAACGACACCCGTGTCATACGGGTGACTTTGGGACAATTCACCCTTTGGATTTCTTCTGCCTTTTCCTTTTTTAAGGAATGGGTGGGAGTAGGCATTTTTGGTGCAATGTGTTGCTTTGGTATGT
>NC_135548.1:18870773-18880773 GCF_045843805.1 Urocitellus parryii
ACTATCAGACAGTTGTGAAGGTCCAGTGAAGGGTCAAAAGATGATGTTTCCTCCACATTCCTTGGAAACATAAAGAGTGACCAGTACTATTGTGATCCTATTGTTAGATGTTTCAGAAAACTATTGGTGTACACTGCTCAGCTGGATGACTTCCAAAATTTGAGCCATAAGCAAGTAACAAAGAGTAGAAGAAATTACAGAATTTTTCCAGGCTTGCCCTGTTGTACTCAGAGGCTTCTTTCTGTGTAGGACTTCTCTATATGCAAATGTAACTTCTCTATTTTTTATTTCTGTCTTACATCAGTTTAATTTTCAGCTCAGCCCAACACCTTGTTGGACTTTTAGTGATGTTAACCTCAACTAGGTTTCTCCCCAATTGCCTCTTTCGTCTCCTGTTCTCTGTTTTCTGGAAAGCATCTCTAGTTCCAGCCTACAGTAAGGAGAATTTGTATTATGACTCACTTTTTACAGGGTGGGTATCCATGTACCTGATGTCATACCATCACAGCAACTAGAATATTTTGGGGAGGGTATTTTGAGGCTGCACAAGTATTCAATTTCTCCTTGAAGTTTTCAGACCAAGTTTGGTTTTTAATAGCTTATTCCTGATTATAATGTTCTGATGAAGACTATTTCTCTTATTCCTTCTTTGTTTATTAATTATAATTATTTTATATGAGAAAGACTTAATTATCCAATCATAAGTTTATGCTATTGTGGATGAAATGATATTTCATTAATTGGGCTATAATCAAATGCAATCATGATTTATTTCGTTAATAATTATTATTATTATTATTTCAGCTAATAATGTTCAGTCATTGAGAGTTCTTTCATTTGCCTCCCATATAATTTTAATACACTCAACCCCTTTTTAATTTCCCTGTTTTTTTATGTCTACATGTCCTAGGCTCAACTTTTATTCTCTCTGCCTTGTTTCTAGAATGCAGCACTTCTACTAGAAAGTGTTACTAAGAAACTTAAGTCTGGCTGGGGACAAGGTATTCTCATTGCTTCTACCCCAAGTGCTCTCAAAGAGAAAACCAGAAAACATGTATAGAAACTCACCAGGTTTACTGACAAACCTCCTCTGCATTCTATTACTGGGGCCCTGAACATGATTTTCTAAATTATGGTGCCTTGGCTTCAGTGCTTTGGACTGAAGAACTTCTAAAGGACCTCAGAAGCAGTCTTTTTGATGTCTTTAGTCCTTCCTCCTCCTGCTCTTCTTCTCCACAAGGGCAGGCTGTAGAAAAGAATTTCTTTTTTTCAGAGGTGAGTAATGTATACCAGGCTTCATCTCTTAAACATAGCCATAAAAGCAACAGAAAACAAGAACAACAACAATAACAACCACAACAAAATATCACTCCTGCTTTCCACTCCCATATGGATAAGAGCTGGCCATAGAGAAATTCTCTGAGTTACATCAACTGACAGGAGATTTTAGCACACTCTTTCTATAAGTGGTCATGCCCCATGCCATGCAGGAAGGATACCACGCAGAGAGTTAAGAGCCTGGATAGGTGTCGCTGGGTTACTCCTTCAGTTTTCTTATATCAGCTAATTCTTTTTCTTTGTACAATTACACTTCTACATGCTTGTTCATGCTTCATCAAAAAAAAAAAATTGTTCACCCTGGGATTTTCAAAATAGATCTGAAGGTTACCATGCCAAGTAAATGTTACATCAGAGAACTTTGTTATTTTCTTTTATAAACCAGACTTTTCTTATGGGCATGTCAGCCTATATACTTTAGGGTAAACAGAAAAGGGGTAATCTCTTTTGTTAAATGAAAGAGTGACATAATAAACTCAAAGTTTAGAGACTGTTTTGCCCTGGGGCTACCTAGCTTAAGAGGGATTGTATAATGGCTCAGGACAAGAGAGAGCAGAGTTTAGATCCCTGAACAAAAGAGTTTAACCAAAGTGTAGATAGCAAACATTTTGTACTGATTGACAAGAATTCAGAGGTTCAGAGAGATTAAAATGTGGGAGTGGATCTGTCATATGTGACCTTCTCCTCCACACTCTGGGGGTTCAGAAGATGTGTGCTTCACCAAAACTATAAGAAACAAATTTGTGAGGGAAGCATGAGGATCCTTGAAGATCTCTATGGTTGCTCTTTTTTTGCAGGCAAGATCTTACTGTAAGAGCTGTAGCCAGTCAACTAGAAAATTTCAATGTGATGGGCATGATATCAAGAGGATGAAAAGGCCAAGTGGCTCCCCGTAATTACCCAAAACAGGGCACTTGTAGTTAACATAATGGAAAGTAAAGGGGAAGAAATGAACACAATGTTCTGACTTCTGCTGACTCCTGGCATTGGCTAATTATAAAAGCCAAATAGATGGGAAATCCACTAAATTCTTACTTGCCTTATGTAAAATGAAAGAAAAATCAGAGCAAATGTACAAATATCTTCTCCAGATCATAATAACAGAGAATAATAATTTCTCAATTACTTTTCAGATTTAAGTCAATTTACAAATCCTGAACCCCTTAAATGAAAGGGAGATGATGTCCCATTAAAGAAGGATGCTGGTACACTACCAAAAATCTTTCTGTTAATCTTTCTCTCATCTTTCCCCAAAAGAACCTAGAGCCTTTTAGCAGAGTAACTACATTGGGGAAAAGGCATTGATCAGATTTTTCAGTGGCCACTAGACATAGATTCTGAATTGACCTTGATTCCAGGAGAACAAGAATGTCATTCTTGCCCTCCAGATGTATGGAAGTCAGGAGATCAATGGAGTTTTATGCAAGGTATGACTTACAGTTTTTTCAGTGGGTTCCTAAACTTATCTTATGGTTGTTTTCTGAGTCCAGGAATGTATAATCAAGACAGATACACTTAACACTTGTCAAAACTCCCATCCTCATTCTCTGACCTATGGAGTGAGGGTTATTATGGTTTAAATGAATAAATGGAAGTATCTTATATTGTCTATAACTTGGAAAATACTGAATCTAAAGCAATGCCACATCCCTGGAGCAATTGCAAAGATTAATGCCACAATCAAGAACTTTAAAGATGAAGAAATATTGATTTCTACAAAATTCCCATTTAACTCTCCTATCTGGATTGTGCAGAAGACAGATTGGTCTTGGAAAATGACAGTTGATAATTTTAATCTTAATCAGGTTGTGACTTTAATTGAAGCTGCTGTACAAGATGTAGTTTACTTGTTTGAATACATTAATACATTTCCTGGCACCTGGTATGTGGCTATTGATTTGGCTTTTTTTCCCCTCCATCCTAGTATAAAACAACCAAAAGAATAAATTTGCTTTAAACTGGCAAGGCCAGCAATATACTTTCACTGTCTCTTCTCAGAGGTATGTCAACACTGTAGCATTGTGTCACATCTTAGCTCATAGAGACCTTGATCATTTTTCTCTTCCACAAGGTATTACATTGATCCATTATATCAATGACATTATGTTGGTTGGACCAACTGAGTAGGAGATAGCAAGCACTTAGAACTTGCCAGTGAAGCATTTGTGTATCAGAGGATGAGGAATAAGTACCATAAAAATTCAAGGGCCTTTCAAATTCAGTAAAATTTCTAGCAGTCCACTGTTGTGGGGCCTTCTGAGATATTTCTTCCAGAGTAAAGAATTAGTTGTTGCATCTCTCTCTTCCTAAAAATTAGAGAGAAACTCAATGCCTGATGGGTCTATTTGAACTTTTGAGACAGCACATCACTCCCTTGGGTGTGTTACTTCAGCTGATCTATGGAGTGACTAGGAAAGCTTATTCTTTTGAGTGGTATTTAAAACATGAGAAGGCACTGCCACAGGTCCAGGCTGCTGTGCAGGCTGCTCTGTCATTCAGGTGTAAGAGCTGTAAGAGCTGTAGTCAATGGTTTTTAAAGTGTCAGTGGCAGATAGAGACACTGTCTGGAGCCTTTGGCAGGCTGCAATTGGTGAATTACAGATAGGGCCATTGAGTTTTTGGAGCAAGGCCCTGCCATGATCTGTAGACAAATTCTCTTTCTTAGAAAAATAGCCCTTGGCCTGCTACTAGACCTTAGTGTAAACTGAATGTTTGTCCATGGGCCACCAGGACACTTTTCAACCTGAGCTACCCATTATAAACTGGGTGTTTTCTGACCCCCAAAGTCATTTAGTTGTGCATGTGCATTATCACTCTATCATTGAGTGGAGGTGGTATATACATGATCAGGAATGGGTGGGATCTAAAGGAACAAGAGTGTTGCATAAAGATGTGGTCAAATTGCCCGTGGCTCCTACTCTTGCTGCAGTACCTTCTGTTTCTCAGTATGAACCTATGACTTAATGGAGTGTACCTTATTATCAGTTAACAGAGAAAAAGAATATTAGGGCTTGATTCAAAGATGGTTCTACATATTTAACAGGTACCACCTGGAAGTGGACAGATAAGCCCCTTTTGGCCCTTTCTGGAATGGCCATGAAGGACAGTGTTGAAGTAAAATCTTCACAAGGGGCAAAACTTCAAGCAGTGCATCTGGTTGTGCATTTCTGTAAAAGAAAATTGGTCAGATGTGTGACTCTACACCTATCCTTGGGTCATGGTTATGGGTTGGCTAGCTGATCAGGGAACTGGGAAGAACATAATTGGAGAATTGGCAAAAAGGACACTTGGGAAGAGGTATATTTATAGACTACTCTGAATGGGCAAAGGATGTGAAGATACTTGTGTTTCGTGAAAATGCCCACCAAAATTTGACCTCAGCAGAGAAGGATTTTAATAATCTGGTAGATGGGATAACAAAATTTATGGATAGCAGTCCACCTCTTTTTCCAGCCACCCCTGTCATTGCCGAATGGGTTCATGAAAAAAGTAGTCATGTGTCAATGATGGTGGTTATGCATGGGCACAGTAGCATGGAATTCTACTCACCAAGGCTGATTTGGATACTGCCACTTCTGAGTGCCCAATTTTCCAGCATTAGAGACCAACACTAAGCCCCTGATATGACATCATTCACCAAGGAAAACTGAAAGCAACTTTTTGGCAGGCTGACTATTGGACCACTCCCATGATGAAAGGGGCAGCAATGTGCCTTTTTTGGAGCAGACCGTTATTCTGGGTATGGATTTGTCTTCCCTGCACATTGTGTTTCAGCCAAAACCACCATCTGTGGATGTATAGAATGCCTTATCCATTGTCATGATATTCCAAACAACATTGTTTTAGACCAAAGAACTAACTTCATGGCCAAAAAAATGAGGTAGTGAACTCATGATTAAGAAATTCACCGGTCTTACCAATTGCCCACCACCAAGAAGCAGGTGGTTTGAGAAAACAATTTAGTAGACTGTTGAAGATGCAGTTACAGCACCAGCTAGGTGGTAGTACATTGCAGAGCTGGGGTAAGGTACTTCAGAAGGCTTTTTATGGTCTCTGAATCAGCATCCACTATATGGTCCTGTCTCTTCTATTGCTGGAATTTACATGTCTAGAAATCAAGGTGTGGAGACAGGAATGGTACCCCTAATCATTACTCCTAGTAACACAGTAGGAAAGTTTTTGCTTTATGTTACAGCAACCTTATGCTCTACAGCCCTGGAGGTCTTAGTTCCAGAAAAATGAATGTTTCTGCCTGGAAGTAAAGCAATAATTTCATTAAACTTAAAGTTATCACTTCCTCCTGGCCACGTTGGGCTCCTCATGTCTCTGAGTCAATTGGCAAAGAAGGAAGTTAAGGTGTGACTGATCCAGCTTCCAAGGGGGAATTGGACAGTTTTACTCCACAATGGATGTAAGAAAGCATTCTCCAAAATTGCAGTAGATCCCTTAGTGCATCTTTTGATATTACATTGTCCTATTATTAAGGTCAACAGGAAACTACAAAAATACAATTTTGGATTTTTTGAGATAGTTTGTTTTTTAATTTTTTTTATTTTTAATACAGTTTTTATATCTACCCATCTATCAACATGGTCCAGTCTTTTTCTTTTAAGTGAATAACTACTTTGTGAGCTTCTCAAGAGCCCTGTATTGGGTGAATATTCAAATAATAATATTTTAATTCATTGTGTGATATATGCTTATCCCAAAACAGGCCTCACTTAAAACATTGCCATTAACTCTATCTGCTATAATAATTTCTGAGCCAGACCTTGTTCCATTCAATCTTATCAGAACAAAATTTTTACAGTTGTTATCTGTTGTTGCTCAAATTCAAACATATACTAATAATAAAATTCTAGAACAGGTCAAAAAATTTGTTGTTAAGTTTAGTTAACTTACTATATCATTAAATGAAGGATAAAGGAGAAAGAAATAAGATTGGACAAATAGGAAAGAAAAAAGAGAAACAAAGAAAAGAAGAGAGAGGAAGAGAGAGAAGAAGAAGCTGTAAAAGAGCAATTTCCACAAAGGTAAAAAAAGTCAAAAAGATGAATGGGTGTTATTTAAGTTTGTATAAGATAGTGCCAGAGGGTGAGTAGGAGGTAACAGAAGCAAGTAAAAACCAAAACTAGGAAAACAAAGGCAAGAAGATTGATTCCAGTTAATGCTTTAAACTGTTAGATAAAATAAAATAAAATTGATTGAAGATACAAAGTTGGCAACTGGTTTTACAATTATTATTCAAAGGAATTAGTAATTTGAATGATCAAAGTTGATGTTAGAGTTGTTTATATTATAACATATTTAGGTTAAGAAAATTCTTCTTGACTCTTTAGATTTCATTGGAGTTTGGATATTTAGTCAATATTCTTCAACCTTAGGACATAGGTTTCTTCTGACTTGCTGGGTGAGAGAGACCAATTTTCTAGATTTCTGTATTATTTTAACAATAGTTTCTGCTTTTTTCCAATTAAGGGCCTTCTGCTGACTGCCCAGATGGTGCAGTGTTTGTATTGTGTAGAGTAATTTTGGATGTAGGTTCTGGGATGGACCTGTGATTTCTGTCAGTGTGTAACTATTCCTCTCTATTGGATCATTTTCATAGTAATAAATGTCCTAGTACTTGTCTATGGGCACAGAAATTCTGTGGATTTTGTTAGGGCGGTGAAGGGTCTCCGTAGTTTAATTGGACTCCAGTTTCTACTACCTCAGGTTGTGAATGGCATGTGTTGATTCCCCCATACAAAGCCCCCTCAATTATCCAAAAAATTCTCTGTCATTTTCCAGTTAGCATCATAGTTCAGGGTGTGCAACTCTTGTGGCTGGTGTCAAGTGTCTTCTTTCTGAATAGCTTCAGGTAATTTTCTACTGGTCTCTATGTTGCTGGATATGGAGGTAGCTTCCCTCTGATTGTTTTTGGGATCTCCACTCAGCAATCTGGATCCCAGGGACTCTCCCTAGTCTTCCTTCCTGTGTTGTGTCCCTCAACTGAATTTCAGTGTCCAGGAGTATATTGAACCCTCCTTTCTTTATTTGGGGCAAGAGGTGATCCTTTGTTGCCTCTGTCTGAGACAAGTGAGCTGGAAAATCTATCCTTATCTGTGTCACAGAAGCTGAGCAGAGGTTGCTGTACTTCCCAGGGCACTTGAACTTGAGCTCACTTTATTCCCCTTATTGGTGGTGAAGGGAAAGGGGAAGAACAGTTTCAGCAATTTAGGGCTAATAGAAGTTCTTTCTGGCCCTAATTTTAAGGGTTTCACTGTATGGGGCTTCCCTATGGCTTAACTTGCAGCTGTCTGGGTGTGAGAAGACACCATGCTAACTTAAGATGTTGACAGGACAGCTCAAGGTTCAGATATAGGGATTTAGTATAAAAAGAGAGAAATATACATTTTTAAAGGAAACACCCTCAGGTCATTAAAATGTAGAATTAAGCCATTGAGATGTAGAAAATGTAGTTGCAAGCCTTGGCCTTGCTTGAAGGAAAATCACATTGAAGAAAAACTGGCCTGACTTTTGAAGCTCCACCTTGAATCTACCTCCAGTCCAGCTGCTGATATAGCCTGAAAGGGTAAAGTTTCTAAGCTGCAAAACCTGAGTTAAAATGTAAAGGACCAGGCATTGTAAACCTGCTTCTAAACTGCAAAGCATGGGTTAAATTCCTGAGGCAGTTAGGACAAGGCCCTACTGGCCATTTAGTTGAATTATGGCCTGGGGTCCTGTGCAACTCCTCACGTAAGCATTCAAGACCCTGTGCAGCTTGTCATATAGATATTTAGGGTCCGAACCAATCAGTTTAAATGTAACTCCCTCCTTAGGAAAGACCTATCACTCCAGCCAGCCCTGTTCCCGCCAATGAATGTACTAATCAAGTCTAAAAATTATTGTTTGATTTTTCCGCGGTGTAAGGTGATTTGTTAAAGGAGACTGTGATGTATGCAACCCCCCCCCCCGTCCTCCCCAAAAGGTGTACTTAAGCATTGTTCAACCCCTGCTCTGGGCTGCTCTCACTTCTTGAGTTGGCCTAGAGTCTCAGCACACTGAATTGGATCCTAAATACAAATCCCCGTCTGCTTATTGCATGAAGCCAGTCTCTTGTGGTCTCTTCCTCCGACGTTTCGTTGGTCCCTTACAACCCCTCCTATAAATATTGGACCCCCAGCCAACATCAGGTATGTTTCTCAGTCTCAAGGCAGCCCTATTTTCCATTGAGTATGTATTTCTCTGCCTAAATAAACCTCTTCTATGCCTTTGCTTGGCTAGTGATGAAGTTATTTTTCATTATATATGCAAACCTGCCAACCTGAGTTGTGTTCTCCCTTTTCTCCACAAACTACTTGGACCCTTCTCTAGAGACATCTCTTCTCTCATGGCAGTCCCAAAAAGGTCATCATGGACCCCAGCTTAGCTTTCTGCTCAAAAAGGTTTGTTAAGCTCTTTATGTTATCTTTTAATTTGTTTAGTCTAAATTGTTATATATGAAAGCAGAAATTATTACAGCTCATATTACAGACCTAGAACTTAATTTTTCATATCTCTGGTTGTACATAAAGTATATTTGTTTATAGTTAAAGCTTCATCCCAGGGTTTCATTAACTGACTTCCAGACCACTCACGTATAATCGAATCAAGTCTTTATTGAAGCACACCGGTGGCGGCTGACCAGAACATAAAGCTGTTTCCTAGATCAGCCCCAAAGAATTGCAATGACATTCCTTATAAGACTGAAAACAGCAAAAAGGATGTTCAGGGGGTCTAGCCATTGCATGCAAGCCAGGTTATAGAAGCCAGAGGGTGCAGTCAAGCTGAGGGAAGCCTAACCAATCACAGTTAGCCCAGTCACCCTAGTTACAGAAACAGAGCCCCGTTACCCTAGTTACAGAAACAATACCCCATTAGGTAGTTTTGTGTTCTTAAAGGTTTCTATAGCAAATGGAAAAGAACATCTTGCCCCAGTCATGACTCTTCTACTTGGCATGGTTGTTTTACAGGATGAAGTCATAAAACAAATGGAGTCACATTTGCTCCTACTATCACAGTACCAAGACCAAAATGGAAGAATCACTCCTGATACTTCTATGGCACAATTGGTTAACTATTGTTGAGAGTAACCTAAAATATGTTTAAAAATATAATTTTCACCTGGCTGGTGGAATATGCCTGTAATCCCACTGAATTCACAGACTGAAGCAGGAAGATGTTGAGTTCAAAATCAGCCTCAGTAACCCTGTCTCTAAGTACAATAACAAAGAGGGCTGGATTGTGACTCAGTGGCTAAGTACAACTGAGTTCCAACCCCAGCACCAATAAATAAATAAATAAACAAATAAATAAATAAATTTGCAATACATAAAGATAATTAACATTTAAAGAGACTGAAAATACTTATTACTATAATTACTACTACTTATATATATGTACTGAATTATCATAATATACCCCATAAAATGAATATATAAAATATATATTAAAGATCTTCTAGTAACTTTATAAACAACTGTGAATAACTTCTCTAAATTAAATAGAATTTTATCTGTCATGATTCTAAAAATGTCAGCATATAATTTGTATACTTTCTGAAAATTTTAAAGCATTTCAGTGGATTGGGTTCAAATCTTTTTTCTTTTGCCGACAAATTACACCCAGTGGTGAATAAGCA